>NC_031984.2:4222912-4522912 GCF_001858045.2 Oreochromis niloticus
TTCTTCTTCTTCTTATTAGGGCCCGAGCACAAAAGTGCGAAGGCCCTATTGTATCTGCTCTGTTTATTATTATTATTATTATTATTATTATTATTATTATTATTATTATTATTATTATTATTTCGGCAAATGAATCGGCCTTTTGAGGGCCTAAACATGCTCGAAAACTCATGAAATTTTGCACACGCGTCAGGTTGGTGAAATTTACGTATTTTAATGTCCGTAGACATGTCCAGGGAAAATTGGCTCAGTAGCGCCACCTAGAAAAATGAGAAACGCGAGCCCCCGAGATGGGTATGACCTACATGTATAAAACTCGGAACACATATCTAACGTTCGGAGACGCACATAAAAGTCTATTATGGCCATGTCCTAAACCCAACAGGAAGTCCGCCATTTGGAAGTGAAGGTGACATTTTGGCTCTAATTTTGCCATTTCCATGCCTCGAACTTTTGCGAACTCCTCATTGGAATTTCATCGTACAAGCTTCATATTTGGTCAGTGTCAACTACACACCTGGGCCATGTTAAATTGCGGAGCTTTTGAGTTTTCGGGTTACTGTGAGGCCGTGGCGCCACGGCGAATTTCGATGACTCGCCATGAAAATCTTATTGCCTCTCGTTCTGTCATACATTGTCCGACCTTGACCAAAGTGGACACATATGATAAGGCTCCACCCTGAACATATTTCAACTGCCATATTTGACACCAGGGACAGCGCCACCTAGTGGGAACAGGAAATGTCATGTTTTACACTTTGGGGTACAGTATTGTAATGGGTGACATCTGCAGCCTCAAATTTCTCCAGGAAAGCCTTAAGGAGTTGGTCTTGGGTTACAGAGAAAACTGTGAGTTTTCGCTGAAGGGTGTGACCCCAGCAGCATGGCGAACATTGAGGTCTCGCCATGAAGAAACAAATTAGTGTAACTCAATGAAATCCAATGTGATCAGTACCAGATTTTACAGGGATGATGTCAGACCCGCCCTGAACAGATTGATATGCCCATTGTCAGGAATACGTAGAGCGCCACCTAGTGGCACCAGGAAATGTCATGTCTTTCATTTTGTTGTACTGATTTTCACAGGTTCATCGTGGCCACCTGAAAAGCGGTGAATATCACCATCAGTCCCTCTTGATGCTTCAGTGAGAAAATTGTGACTTTAAACTGAACGGCGCACCCTGGTGGCAACGCAGTTCACCATGAAAGATGAAGTGGCTTTTGAGGGGCTTGAAAAGTTTAAAAAGTCTTGAAATTTGGCGCACAGCTCTAATGTGATGAGGGATTTCTTTTTATATGTTCATTTTCCTTGAACAGCGCAAAATGGCTCCACAGCGCCCCCTACAAAATTTCAAAACAACAGCCCCTGCTCTGTGTTTTATGTATGAGTTTGAAACCTGGCAAGCTTATTGGAGATATCAAGATATACAAAAAAGTCTCTTGGAGCAATATCCCAAATCCAACAGGAAGTCAGCCATTTTAAAATTAATGTGTAAATTTGGCGACATTTTCCCCTCTTTTCAGGCCTCATACTTTGACGAACTCCTCCAAGGGATTTCATTAGATTTACGCGATCTCCTGTGTGTGGAATCTAAAGACCTTTGTGATGTTAAATTGCGAAGCTTTTTACGTTCAGGGAAACGGGGTGGTCATGGCGGCACGTGGAGTTTCAATCACTCGCCAAAAAGCAGTAACCTGCTGTCGCTCAAAAACACAATGTCCAATCTCTCCCAAAGGTCGCAGGCGTGATGAGACTCGAGCTCGGAAATGTTTGTTATGCCATTTGTCAGTAATGGTTAGAGCGCCACCTAGTGGGACGACTATAACAATGGTTGAATGAGATGAAATTTTAGCTGGTGGTTAAATGCATGAATTCCATCAATGTGACATCAGATCGGAAGCGCTGGTTTTAGGTGTTGGGCTTGGCTCGACGCGCCGGGGGTGCGAGGGCCCTCATATCGCTGCTTGCAGCTTTAATTATTATTATTATTATTACGGCAAATGAATCGGGCTTTTGAGGGCCTAAACATGCTCAAAAACTCATGAAATTTTGCACACGTGTCAGGTCTGGTGAATATTTACGTATTTTAACGTCCGTAGACATGTCCAGGGAAAATTGGCTCAGTAGCGCCACCTAGAAAAATGAGAAACGCGAGCCCCCGAGATGGGTATGACCTACATGTATAAAACTCGGAACACATATCTAGCGTTAGGAGACGCACAAAAAAGTCTGTTATGGCCATGTCCTAAACCCAACAGGAAGTCTGCCATTTTGACGTGAATGTGACATTTTGACCAAACTTTTGCCATTTCCATGCCTCGAACTTTTGCGAACTCCTCCTTGGAATTTGGTCGTATAAGCTTCATATTTGGTCAGTGTCAACTACACACCTGGGCCATGTTAAATTGCGGAGCTTTTGAGTTTTCGCAATACGGTGAGGCCGTGGCGCCATGGAGAAATTCGGTGACTCGCCATGAAAATCTTATTGCCTCTCATTCCGTCATACATGGTCCCATCTGGACCAAAGAGCACACATATGATAAGGCTCCACCCCTGAACATATTTCAACTGCCATATTTGACACCAGGGACAGCGCCACCTAGTGGGAACAGGAAATGTCATGTTTTACCCTTTAGTTTACAGTATTGTGATCGGTGACATCTGCAGCCTCAAATTTCTCCAGGAAAGCCTTGAGCAGTTGGTCTAGGGTTACAGTGAAAACTGTGACTTTTCGTGAGAGGGTGTGACCCCTGCAGCATGGCGAACATTGATGTCTCGCCATGAAGAAACAACTTAGTATAAATCAATGAAATCCAGTCTGATCAGTACCAGACTTTAAAGGCATGATGTCAGACCCGCCCTGAACAGATTGATGTGCCCATTGTCAGGAATACGTAGAGCGCCACCTAGTGGAAACAGGAAATGTCATGTCTTTCACTTTGTTGTACTGATTTTCACGGGTCCATCATGGCAACCTCAAAAGCGGTGAATGTCACCATCAGTCCCTCATGATGCTTCAGTGAGAAAATTGTGACTTTAAACTGAACAGCGCACCCTGGTGGCAACGCAGATCACCATGAAAGATGATGCGGATTTTGAGGGGCTTGCAAAGTTTAAGAAGTCTTGAAATTTGGCGCACACCTCCAATGTGATGAGGGCTTTCTTGTTATGTGATCACTTTCCTTGAATAGGGCAAAATGGCTTTACAGCGCCCCCTACAAAATTTCAAAACAACAGCCCCTGCTCTGTGTTTTATCTATGAGTCTGAAACCTGGCAAGCTTATAGGAGATACCAAGATGTACAAAAAAGTCTCTTGGAGCAATATCCCAAATCCAACAGGAAGTCAGCCATTTTGAAATTAATGTGTAATTTTTGTGACATTTTCCCCTCTTTTCAGGCACCGTTCTTTGACGAACTCCTCCAAGGGATTTCCTCAGATTGACCCGATCTCCAGTGTGTGGAAACTAAAGACCTTTGTGATGTTAAATTGCGAAGCTTTTTACGTTCAGGGAAACGGGGTGGTCATGGCAGCACGTGGAGTTTCAATCACTCGCCAAAAAGCAGTAATCTGCTGTCACTCAAAAACACAATATTCAATCTCTCCCAAAGGTTGCAGGCGTGATGAGATTCGACCTGGGAAATGTTAGTTATGCCATTTGTCAGTAATGGTTAGAGCGCCACCTAGTGGGACGACTATAATAACGGTTGAATTAGATGAAATGTTAGCTGGTGGTTAAATGCATGAATTCCATCAATGTGACATCAGATCGGACGCACTGGTGTTAGTTGTTGGGCTTGGCTCGACGTGCTGGGGTGCGAGGGCCCTCATATCGCTGCTTGCAGCTTTAATTATTATTATTTTTCATTGAAATGAATTGACTTTTTGAGGGCTTTAACATGCTCAAAAACTCATGAAATTTTGCACACATGCCAGGTCTCGTGAAAAATTTCGTATTTTAATGGTTTTACATATGAGCATTGGAAAATTGCTCTAGAGCGCCACCTATGCCTTATAAAATGCAGCCCTACGAACACGTGGTTTGAGCTACATGTATGAAATCTGGCACACATGTGTATCATGCCAAGTCGAACAAAAAAGTCAATGGGACCATTGACACAAACCCAACAGGAAGTCCGCCATTTGGAGGTGAAGGTGACATTTTGGCTCTAATTTTGCCATTTCCATGCCTCAAACTTTTTCGAACTCCTCCTTGGGATTTGGTCGTATAAGCTTCATCTTTGGTCAGTGTCAACTACACACCTGGGCCATGTTAAATTGCGGAGCTTTTGAGTTTTCACAATACGGTGAAGCGGCGGCGCCACGGCGAATTTCGATGATTCGCCATGAAAATCTTATTGTCTCTCATTCCCTCATACATGGTCCGACGTGGACCAAAGAGCACTCATGTGACAAGGCTCCACCCCTGAACATATTTCAACTGCCATATTTGACACCAGGGACAGCGCCACCTAGTGGCAACAGGAAATGTCATTACTTATATTTTGTTGCACTGATTTTCACAGGTTCATCGTGGCCACTTCAAAAGCGGTGAATATCACCATCAGTCCCTCATGATGCTTACGTGAGAAAATTGTGACTTTAAACTGAACGGCGCACCCTGGTGGTAACGCGGTTCACCATGAAAAATGAAGTGGCTTTTGAGGGGCTTGGAAAGTTTAATATGTCTTGAAATTTGGCGCACTCCTTCAATGTTATGAGGGTTTTTTTGTTATTTTACCATTTTCATTGAATAGCGCAAAATGGCTCCATAGCGCCCCCTACAAAATTTCAAAACAACAGCCCCTGTTCTGTGTTTTATGTGTGAGTCTGAAACCTGGTGAGCTTATAGGAGATGTCAAGATGTACAAAAAAGTCTCTTGGAGCAATATCCCAAATCCAACAGGAAGTCAGCCATTTTAAAATGAATGTGTAATTTTGGCAAAGTTTTCCCCTCCTTTCAGGCACCGTACTTTGACGAACTCCTGTAAGGAATTTCATCAGATTGACCCGATCTCAAGCAGGTGTAATCTAAAGACCTTTGTGATGTTAAATTGCGAAGCTTTTTACGTTCAGGGAAACGGGGTGGTCATGGCGGCACGTGGAGTTTCAATCACTCGCCAAAAAGCAGTAATCTGCTGTCACTCAAAAACACAATGTCCAATCTCTCCCAAAGGTCGCAGGCATGATGAGACTTAAGCTCGGAAATGTTTGTTATGCCATTTGTCAGTAATGATTAGAGCGCCACCTAGTGGAACGACTATAATCATGATTGAATGAGATGAAATGTTAGCTGGTGGTTAAATGCATGAATTCCATCAATGTGACATCAGATCGGACGTGCTTGTTTAAGGTGTTTGGCGTGGCTCGACGCAATGGGGTGCGAGGGCCCTCATAACGCTGCTTGCAGCTTTAATTTGGTTTTGTAACCTTGTACAAGAGTTTATTAGGCAGAGTTTATGTGTTTTTATCTCAGAAAATATATTTAAAGGATTTGTACTGTTTTGGAAATATGTTTTATTTGGCCTGCACAAAAACTAAAGACAATTCAACTTTGATAACAGATATATGATTAATTTGTTAATTTTAATGGCTAAATTTCATATTCACTAGTCCAAATGTTTAGGAAGACATCCCTCTTTTTATGTATTCTCCTTTGAACTTGTACAGTATCTTAACTCAATCAAGAACTCCACTAACCCAAAAGCTATAAAAACTATTGGTGTTTGTGAAAAAATCAAGATCTTTCAATCACTTTATTCTTTGGCTTGATCAGTTACTTTCCCCTAGCATATTTATATTGTTGGTTCTGAATACTGTTCTTGTATTTGTTTGTCTATGCATACTATTCTTTTGTAAGTACAACACCATTATTGTGGTACTGTTTAATTCCATTTTGTATTGTACTGATGTTTAAATAAAGGTTTGAGGGGAAAAAAAAGCCAGAGTCAACGATCCTCAAGGGTCGCGTACTCAAAGACCGCTAAGGCCGGAAGTGAGAGGCTTGTGAAATGGGACGGTCTAGCCCAGGGGTGCCCAATCCCAGTCCTCGAGAGCTACCGTCCTGCAGCTTTTAGATGGATCCTTGTTCCGACACACCTGAATCAAATGAATGGCTTGTTATCAGGCATTTGCCAAACTTGATGGCATGCTGAAGAGGCAATCAAACCATTTGATTCAGCTGTGTTGGAGATTGTTGGGCTTCATTTCTTCTTCTTCATTATGGCCAATATTATATTTATTGTCAGATTATTATGATATATTACAGCAGTGAGCTTGAACTCTGTGTCAAAGATTAAAGTTGCAGTTATTTATATTTCCTATCACCTTAAATCTTCACTCAAAGGCAAGTATCTTTGACAGTGTATATATAGATGTATTATACATAAGAGACAAATATTGTTCATTTAATATGGTGGCATTATTAGCTCAATGCTTACATATATGTGTAAAAACAAAATGTATGAGCTGTGAAAACTGTTTCTGATAAAATGAAGAATAGACGGATATATTAAATATTCCTTTATTGGATGAGAAAATCATACCATGTTATAACTGCTTTAAGTCACACAGAATAGATATCAGAGCCTTAAACAGGCTGACTTCTGCTAAATGGGTCAAACTGGGCAGAAAGTACACAAACACATCCGAGATAGCAAGACGACATTGAATTGATGTTGATTTTTCATCCGATCCGTCGTTATGGTCATGGTTGAAATGCCAATGTTGTAACAACATTGAAATACTGTGGTAAACCGACAGTCTTACTATAGGGACGTTGTAATGATGTTGATTTACCGTTGTTTTCTGGAGGATTGAACCCACAGCCCTACGACTGCTCTACCTCCTGAGCTATAGCTGCCCCCTGCAACTTAAGCTTCTGAACCACAGGTGCTTATGTCCATTACACTGACTAACTGATGACAGTAATAGCATTAACTTTTCTAATGTTGGGACTTTCATTTTAGTTTAGGCAAGTCCTATAGGAGCAAACATATTTTCAGAAACCTCCAGTTCACATGCATACAGTTGCACATCCATCGCTGGGAGCTGCAGAGTCTCATTACAAAATGTGGCTCTGGCCACCAAACAGCTGAAGTTAAATGGTTCAGGGCTCTTGCCACATGGCACTACAAAAGAGCTACAGTGGTAATGCAGACCCTGCTTGGCATTTCTGCAAAATGAAAATTCCCAACTCTGGACAGAAAAAGTGAAAACAAAAAAAAGATCTACTAAGTAAGAGCAGAAAGGGGAAGAACTGGTTAATAAGCATTTGTCTCTTTTTTAGCTTCAGATTTTTATCTCTACAGTTTGGCTGATGGTAAGAAGAACGCTGGACAGAACAAAAAGAGCCCTAGGACACAGTTTTGCTCTAAAAGCTGCAGAAAGAGGCAATGAAATTTTATTTTTCGTTTACATTTCAGCAGACACTTTTACTCAAACTGGCCTACACACCAAACATGTTCTACAATGGAGTCGATGTGGGTTAAGTGTCTTGCCCAAAGACATTGACCGTCTGAGCCAAGATTTGAACTTCCAATCACCCAATTGCCAGTATTTCCAATCTACAGCCATCCCCTTTTGTCCTTTGATTACTCCAAAATGCTACAAGTAACTTCAAAATCTTACACCTGAATGTCAGTAAAGCGTCAGATAAATGTGTGAGCTGAATGCTGTTAAAAAATACTCACAGGAGACTTGATGTGTGCCCCTCGAGTGGGGCAGCTTTAGCTACAGATTAGCAATACTGATGACACAGACATACAAATATTGCATAAGTGTTTATGTCCACATATTAGGGAGCTCTGCTTTATGTGTCCAAGTCAAAACATATCTTTAGCTGAAGCTGCATGTATGTAATCATTTCAATATCCTTAAACATGAAAAAGTAGGGATTAGGCATTGCACAGCCTCGAACACAAAGGTTTTTGTGTGCCAGGCCTTTGGGTTATATATTTTTTGTTGAAGCTTGGCAGGCGTTTATTTGTGCTGATAAGTTTTAATGATTGTTTTCTGTTTGCCCAACCTTAAAACTGCAAGCATGGGACTGACTGGAAAAACAATTACTGCTCTGCTCTATCAGGATATTTGCTCACACATTTTATCTGGATCAGTCTATCATTTTGAACCAATTCCCGTCATTTTGAATCTGAAAACACGGACTGGAAAACTGGTGACCCTGTGGCTGGTCTAAAACCAGAAACTATCATTGACTACGTCTGAATGCAAAGGAACTTTCTGATACTAAACTGAATAAGACTGTTTACCAAATAATTGCCACATTTAACTATGCAATAGGTGTTGATATTGTAATAACTTGAGCAATCTAAAGTTAATATCTGCTGTCAGTGTAGGAGAATTGCCCTTTGTGTTTAGAGTTTGTCAGCTGTCTTCCGGTAAACAACACAATTGGACTGGCTTCAAGGCTTTAACCCAGATACAGACTGATTTTGTTTTAATTAAGTTAGTGGTTTCCAGTACAAGGTCAGTTTGAGCAACTCTTGACCAATGTTCCCTCTAAGCTGCGCACGTGCGCAATTGCACACTGTTGGCACAATCTCTGCGCACAGAAAATCTGTGTGGCGCAAAAACAAAAAAACAAACAAAAAAAACGAACCTGAATTGAAATTAAAATTAAAACTTTAACAATTCTGTTTTGCAGTGTTAGTCAGTAAGTGACTGGCTGCTCCCGTATGGGATTAGAACGATGCCACCTTATCCCATAGTCCAGCCAATAATGCGATTCACATTCGTATATACGCAGCTAATCAACGTCGTTGACAGGCTATGACAGCGTCCTTATTTGCCCTAGCAAAGCGGCGTGACTGATGTGGAGTGAAGCCACGTCAATGACAACGTGTACAAACATTGGAGATGTTTGTACACGTTGTACGACGGAACAATTGACAGAAGAAGTGTGGACTTTATACCAGTTTTTAAATTGCGTTGATAGGCCACGTAAAATCAGAGTTGTGATTAAAAAAAATGCAATGTTTGGTTTTCCTGAATACTATCATTGTTTATATTTAATGTGGTAAGAAACTGTAAAAACTGCCTTTTATAAGGAAAACGCTCGAAAGTGCTCTCCGCCTGGGGGGAGGAGGGAGGGGTTATGAGTGATGGAGGTGTTTGAGATGTGAGAGATTTGAGACGTTTAGCGCAAATCTTGTGTAGTTAGTGTGTAGTTAGTGTGTAGTGTAGTCAATAGTTTTGTTGTGTGCGTCAGAACAATGAGACGACTGCTGAATGTTACAGGAGTGATACATCTCCTGTGTCAGGCCTGCAGGTATCAGGCTGTTGTTCTCCTTTATCTCATAGTGCAGCGGTCCCCAACCTTTATTGCGCCATGGACCGGTTTATGCCCAAAAATATTTTCATGGACCGGTCTTTAAGGTGTCGCAAATAAATACAACAAAATAAAACTAGTACCGGTAGCGAAAAAAGAAGATTTATTCATAACACACGTGAAACGACCCAGAAAAACCAAGTAAACGACAAAAACGACAAAAAATAATGCTAGAAACCGATAAAAACCCTGAAAACCATACATTTCACACCCGAACCTCAACTCTCGGTTCGGCTCAACAACTCACGGACCGGTACTGGTCCGTGGCCCGGGGGTTGGGGACCGCTGTCATAGTGGACAGAAATTATTTTTTTACTGGCACAAATAATTTGTGTGGCATCAAATGTGATGCAGAACAGCTGATTGTTCTGTAAATATTTTGAAATGATTGTTTAGAAAAATTCCTTGGCTGCATTTTTAGGTAAACAGTTGCAAAAAACTTTGTTTGCTTAACTCAGTAACTTTTTTGATGAAGTAACTATATAATTAATTGCCCAACAGGGAAGAACTGGTTAATAAGCATTTGTCTCTGTACAGCCATCCCCTTTTGTCCTTTGATAACTCCAAAATGCTACAAGTAACTTTAAAATCTTACACCTGACTGTCAGTAAAGCGTCAGATAAATGTGTGAGCTGAATGCTGTTAAAAAATACTCACAGGAGACTTGATGTGTGCCCCTCGAGTGGGGCAGCTTTAGTTACAGATTAGCAATACTGATGACACAGACATACAAATATTGCATAAGTGTTTATGTCCACATATTAGGGAGCTCTGCTTCATGTGTCCAAGTCAAGAGACCTGTTAGAGATATAATTTTTCTGTTCGTTATCCTTCCCGCTTTGCTCTTGTCCATAAACCGCACAGATGCTGCGTCTGAGTCTGAGCACCACATGCCTGCTGCTGCTGTCGTGGGTGCACGTGGTGCCAGGACAGCTTTCTGTATCGTACGGCATGCCATGGGGCAACTGGGGTTCCACGGAGATGTGTCCTGTAGGCTCTTACGCTGTTGGCTTCAGCATCAAGGTGAGTGGTGAAGAGGATTCACTCCTGCTTTAAAGTCTCTTGTAATGGTTTACCTATAACAACACCTGCTCAAACCACTCTTCAAGCTGATGTTGGTAACCTTCTTATTTATGGTATGGTAATAACACGGTACATGGCACATTACTCTGCTCCATGGTACTTAAAATGTGTAAGAAGAGGATTGGTACATAAAAAATGTTTTTTTTATGTCTGTACATATGGGTTATTAAAAAGGGGTATTGTGTTTTCATTGGCGAATAATGGCGAATAATTCTTATCTCATAGCATGTTGAGATAAACTTCTTCTGATAAAGAGAATGAAAGAAAATGAATTACAAGTAAAAAATAAATAAAATTGAAACAATCAGGACAGACCTCAACATTAACATGTCCACAATATAATAATAAAATTTAAAATAATTAAATTCTTAAACCACGTCACAGCATTTTTTAAAAAAAAAAAAATCATTTAAATAAGTTTTAAAATCTGAATTTCAAACTAAAGTACCCAACCTAAAAAAAAAAAAGTTTGTAAGTCATCCCAGTCTGTGGTTGCATTGACTGAAAGGGCCGAGAACCAAGTGAGGAGGGACTGTTACCATGATCAGGTTTGCAGAACTGGTTTTGGACCTGCTCTGTCAGTCTCTCAAAGATAGCCGTTGTTACAAAGTCTAAACGTCATCAGCTTAAACTGCCGCAGCTTCTTGTCTATAGTGTGCATGCAGTTATTGGACAAGCACGCTCTGCCAGCTCTACTTGCCAATAACCACTGCGTAAATCCAGGTAGCTGAACAAAAGCCCTAGTAACAAGGTCTTTGATATTTCACTTGATTCTAGAGTTGTGGTTTGAGCAGTTCTGAGTATGACACAAATCTTCCATCTCAACAGGTTCTGCTGATTCAGGGTTTTATGAAACAGATTTAACTGTTGCTGTCGCTACTAACTTGTCCACACTCTGTGTCATCAAAGCTCAGTGCATGATGCGTCCATGTTTTGTGATCTGCTTGTGATGTATGAGAAAGTGCTGTCTAACGAACACCAACCATGATGGACTTCCTGTGGTTCTCCCTGTGGCTCTGTCTCAGGTGGAGACTTTTCAAGGCTCTGGAGACGACACGGCTGTTAACGGGATACGCTTGTACTGTTTTGACCCCAGCAGCAAACGGCGGACCACGGTGGAATCTGCTGTGGGGAGGTGAGGCAGCGGCGTCCTTCTGAACCTTGAGCCGTCGGTCACACCATTGACTGTATAAGAGAACTGGAGCGAGTGAGTGTGACGTCATCCATAGAAAATGACTTACTTCTCGAATGAAGCCTTTTCAGTCGCCCTTTTATTTCTCCGCCTCTTGCAACCAGTAGGTCATTTGTCGAAGTCAGTGAAAGTCATGATTCCTATGGCAACCACTCTGCCAATCAGGAGGGTTTTTTTCTTCTTGCAGCCAGCGGGCACTTTCAATGTGGATCACGGCGACGTCACGCTGACTGGGTCCAGCTCCTATATACAGTCAATGGGTCACACACACATAAACAGTGCAAGAAAATAAATAAGGTTCCGGTCCTCCGGGTATATATGGAGATATTTGATAAACGCAAACATTTTTTTCTGTTTTGCTCTTTCATCCACACAAAAACTGAGAAATTCATCATCAAACAAACAGAGAAATCTAAAAACTGCGGCCAATATGGAGATTTATAAAACCTTTGGATCTGCGTTTTCATGTGGATGCAAGGAGATTTACATCACAACCAGAGATATTTTAATACCATTACATCACTCAGCATGCATGGTTGCTAGGCAACGGAATGAACACCTGTTGGTTGGGCTCATACTAACACTTTCCAAATATACCTCTAAATAGTCCAAATATCTGTAATTTTTGGGGGCTGTCAGGTGATTAAATTTTTAATCACGATTAGTTGGATTTTGTTTGTAATTAACTCCTGATCAATCTCAAATTAATGGCAAATTTTTATATTTTCTTATTGTTAAAAATGTACATTTAAAATATATTTATCAGTTTCACATTGTGTATTAAGACAATTAAACATAAAATATGAAAAATATGAAAGAAGATGTAAAATTCAAGCCGAAGAGCAAAATCAGATTAGTAATTGAGCAGAATGAAACACCACATAGTCGACTACCACAATATAATGTAAAGTTTCAAGCATAAAGATAAAATGAAGAGCTGAAAACAGCTGAGCGCGTGCAACAAAATCACTGGTCATTCAAAGTTCACTTACTGAATCTTTTCAACTTAAACTAACTCACCACGACTGTGTTTAACCCACATTGATGAAAATACAAGATGATCCAAATAATCTAAATGAATACATATCTATGTTAAAATATCACTATGAGTGTAAGAAGCTACAAACAGAAAAATGGAGATATATCTAGAGATATACCCGCATACGTGTGAACAAGTCCTACATCCTGTAGGCGATCGTGGTTCAAGAGTTGGGAGTTCGCCTTGTAATCGGAAGGTTGCCGGTTCGAGCCCTTGTGTCCGTTGTGTCCTTGGGCAAGACACTTCACCCGTTGCCTACTGGTGGTGGTCAGAGGGCCCGGTGGCGCCAGTGTTCAGCAGCCTCGCCTCTGTCAGTGCGCCCCAGGGTGGCTGTGGCTACTATGTAGCTTGTCATCACCAGTGTGTGAATGCGTGTGTGAATGGGTGGATGTCTGGATATGTAAAGCGCTTTGGGGTCCTTAGGGACTGTTAAAGCGCTATATAAATACAGACCATTTACCATCCTTCATATATACTGTTTAAAATGTTTTAAAATCCAGTTTTCATGAAATACAATGAGGGGTCAAGTGTTATTTGTGTCTTAAACTGGGGAATAGGAAGAGGTGGAGCACTTTTGTGAGCTTGTGTGTGTGTGGATGTATTATGGTGTGTCTGTTTCTTGTTTTATTCTATATTTTCTTCTTTAAACTTCTTTTAAACTTAAAGACACCTAGCACTGCCCATAATAATTTTAAAAAATGTGTGTCATTATATTTCCAGTGTCCTGGTCACATATGCACATGTTAGCTGGTTGTGTTATTCTTTATGTAAAGCCCTTTGGGTTTTACATTAAAAGATACTCTACAAAGCCACTGACTGATTGGTTGATTTGGCACCATACTCTGAAATATGTTGTTAGCAAAAGAAGCGAAGTGTTCTTCTTTACTGACAAACTGAATCAAAACTTTTCTACAGCCACTGAGTATATTATTTATTTATTTTCTATTGTGTTTGGAGAGGGTGCAGAAAAGCATTTCACCACCTTATGAACAGTTAAAAGTCATTTGTTTCGATTTTTGAACTGCTAATTTTATTTGTATGTTTTTTAATGATAATTTATATTAATGTTTGGTTGTTGAAAGAACCTTGACAAAAACACCAAACCACCTGAACAACTCACAGACATCCTCAGCCTGTGGTGGAGCTTTGTTGTTGGACTGGAAGATTGATGGCGGTGGCTCAGGTGGTTGAACAGGTTGTCCAATGATCAAGAGGTCAGCAGCAGTGATGGGAATAACGGCGTTACAAGTAACGGCGTTACTAACGGCGTTACTTTTTTCAGTAACGAGTAATCTAACTAATTACTATTCCTATCGTTACAACGCCGTTACAGTTACTAACAAGGAAACGCGGTCCGTTACTATTTTTCAACAAACAGACGGTTAAAGCTGTGTTCAGCTTACTGCATCTTATATCAGCTGCACGGAAGTAGCTGTAAGTAATCTGGACGCTACAGCTTTAAGCAGCTGCGCGCTCCCGCGGACGCTAATCACGATCACTGTCTAGCACAACACCTGGAGCTCAGGGGGCAAAACAATCGAGTGCTGCTGTTTGACTGAGGAAGAATAAAGTAGTCGTGGTAAGTCAATCACGTGACCACTTAAAGACAAAGCAACAAGGTGATATATACCAGTTTTTAAATTGTGGCGATAGGCCACGTAAAACCAGAGTCGTGATAAACAAGATATACGCGACGTTTTTTCCTCAATAGTTTCGCCACATTAGCGCTAGCAAGCACTCTCTGCTTATGAGCAAAAAAACTAAACAAAACAGGGGAAGTTTTAGGAGTGACGTCGAGAGAGAGAGCAGAAAAAGAGAGCGAGTTTTGAGATGTGAGATTTGTGACGTTTAGCGTGTTTGGAGTGTGTAGTTAATGTGTTGTCTTGTGTAGTTAGTGTGTAGTGTTGTGGATAGTTTTGTGTTGTGTGTCAGAACAATGAGGCGACTGCTGTCTCCAGGTAGAAACAGCAGTGATACACCTGCTGCTGTCAGACCTGCAGGTATCAGGCTGTGATGTTCTCCTTTATAGTGGACAGAAATCATTTTTTTGGAGTGGCACAAATAATTTGTGTGGCATCTTATTGAAGAACAGCTGATTGTTCTGTAAATAGTTTGAAATGGTTATTTAAAAAATCAAGGTAAATGGATGCAAATAAATTTGTTGTTTGCAAAACTTGTGCATAGGATTTTAAAATTGACAATTAATATTTGCATTTAAAGTTATGAAATATGATTCATTAAAGATGTTTGTGGTTGTTACAGTAAAAATATAACTTTTTCTACTCTGATTTTATGGTTTTTGTCTGATTTTTAGATCAATTCTGGTTATACAGTATGACAAAATGAGAACATAACTGTAAATTCAGGCACGCAAGGTTGTGCTAAAAAGAATGATACCAAACAAGGCAAAGTGAATAGTTTTTAAAGGTAAAATGTGGAGGGAAAATCAAGAGTAGTAAAAAAATGGCCAATTATACCCTGGACCCCAGGGGGTTAAACGTTCTTTGTTTTTTTTTAAAGTAACGCAATAGTTACTTTTCCAAGTAATTAATTACTTTTAGAATATTGTAACTCAGTTACTAACTCAGTTACTTTTTTGAAGAAGTAACTAGTAACTATAATTGAATTACTTTTTCAAAGTAACTTGCCCAACACTGGTCAGCAGTTTGAATCCTACTCTTGCTAGTCATGTTGTTGTGTCCTTGGGCAAGACATTTAACATTCCTTGTCTCCAGTGTCGGCACCACTGGAGTGTGAGTGTTTCTCGTGATGGTCCTGGAGTTTCTAAAAATAGTTTGAGAGGCAGAGCTTTTAGTTTTCAAGCTTCTCGTTTGTGGAACCAGCTCCCAACTTTCATCTGTGATGCTGACACCTTGTCTATTTTTAAGACTAGACTTAAAACTTTCCTCTTTAATAAATCTTATACTTAGGAATTTAAATTTCTGCCATCCTCTCTCTGACTCAGCCTCCTTTTTCTTCTCTTCTTTTTCTTTCGCCCCTCTACTCTCGCATCTCTTTTTCAAATGCTGGCATGCCAATAAGCCTAACCCACCTGGGGAGAGTTTAGTCTATCCTGACTTCTCTCCTTGGGCATGCTAGCGTCTTTCTCCACCCTCACACATCATCGCACAGACAGTCATCGCTATCTTTTATTCTATTATTATTTAATCACGCCCACCCCCCTTAGCTCAGTTTTGCTGCTATAGGACTGACAGACTGCTGGAGGACAAACTGACCACATTTCTTTTCTGCTCTCTCTACTCTTTTCATATCTATTAGTCCTAATAATTATTACTGCCATTAACTCTGTTTCTCTCTCCATAGAAATGTCGACTGGCCCGCCTCCTGTTTTTGTGTTGGTGTGTCTCTTCTCTGTCAGCTCTGTAGCTCTGAAACAACGTTCGCTGTGAATTAGCGCTATATAAATAAACTGAATTGAATTGAATGGTCAGGGGGGGCCGTAGGCGCACACTGGCAGCAATGCTTCTGTCAGCCTGCCCCAGGACAGCTGTGGCTACATAGTAGTTTAGCATCACCAAGTATGAATGTGGAGTGAATGAATAATGGATACACCCTGTAAGCACTTTGGGTGTCTAGAAAAGCGCAGTATAAATCTAATCTATTATTATTATTCAGTTGGGGGGACTGGACTGCGGTAAAGAGCTGCGCCAGTGGATACCTGGACTCCTTTATGCTCCGCGTCGAGTCTTTCCAGATCGGGGATGATGACACATCCGTCAACAACATCAAGTAAGTGAACGCATCGCCCAGAGGAGACCTTGGGACGAGTCAAGTATGAAACTCTAACTACCTATGCTAATAAAGATTTATAGTGACTGTACAGTGTCAGTATAGTTTTCAAGCTCCTCTCAGATAGTTTTGAAACGTGAATAGGCCGGGGAACTCTGTAATCACCGAACCTCCCCAGAATCAGAAAAGAAAACTATCTGGCTGAGTTGGTTGGCATCTGAGAGGACAGTAAAGAGACAGACACACACAGAAAAACACTGGAATATCTGTCACCATTCAAAAACTTCTGTCACAGATTCACCTGCAGCGGCACCGGCGCTCAGCTGGTGGGTGATGGGATGCCGTGGGGCGAGTGGGGACACTGGAGCAGGAAGTGTCCCAAAGGCGTCATCTGTGGGCTGAGGACCCGCGTGGAGGATTGGCAGGGCGGGGGCGATGACACGGCGCTCAACGACGTGCAGTTCTTCTGCTGCAACTAAAAACCTCTCTGATGCTTCTCACACGGCAGCAACAGTCAAAAGGAGAGATCCTGACTGTGCAGTTTGTAATCAATAAAACCCACAGCTATGCTGGAAACCATTATGGACTCAGTGCTTTGATTTGACTGGAGCTCTTCCTCTTGTTTTGGACCAATAATCCACTAAACCACAGGTGTCAAACTCAATCCCTCAAGGCCAACACCATCCTGGTTTCCTGGATTTAATTGTTGTATTTCCTGCTGATCAACTGGGCCAGGTGTGTTTAAGCCAATAAGAAGCAGAAAGAGGAGGTTGGTGGAAAGCACAGTGGTTAGCACTGCTGCCTCATAATCAGAAGGTTCCAGGTTTGATTCCCAGCTGGGCCCTTTCTGTGCAAAATTTGCATGTTCTCCCCATACATGCATGGGTTTCCTCTGGGTACTCTGGTTTCCTCCCACAGTCCAAAAAAACATGCTGTAGGTTAATTGGAGTTTGTAAGTTGTCCTTCAGTGTGAGTGTGACTGATTCCCTCCCCCTGCACTCCCAGGGCTCCTTTGACAAAGAGATGCCAAATCTCAACAGGACTTCCCTGGTAAAATAAAGGTTGGAAAAAAAAAAAGAGGGCTTTCACTTTTATCCTGTTCCTGCTTTTAACTGGCTGGACACACCTGACCAGGTGTCTACAGATCCTTAAAAGGTCTTCAATTTAATTTAATTTAATTTAATTTAATTTAAATAAAGGCCTTAAAAAGTATAACATTGTCTCAAATTCTGGGTAACTGAGTCTTTCTTTTTTTGTCTCGTCAAAGCAATGTGCCTTCCTGTCACTTAAAAAACTTGAGTATGTGTCGAGGGCGATTTGGAGGCTTGAAATTAAGAAAGAATTGTAACAATAAACATTCTGATTACAATCTGGTCCTTGCGGTCCAAACTGATGCTGCTGCTGCAGGGCACAAATCTTCAAAACAATCAGTGTTTGAGTTAGGATTTTTTTAATAATATTTGAGAGGTGCTACATTTTCTGCTTTATCATTTCGACCTGTTCTTAGATTACTTAGTGTTTATAGATGTATGTCTGATAACCAGACATGATCTTTCTTTTCTGTCTACATGGTCTTAAATGAGCTTTTAAATGGTCTTAAAAAGACTCAAATTTAACTTCTATAAATCTGTGCACACCCTGTGATGGTAGAGCAGGTGTTTAACATGTTCTTGCTGATAATAATTTTTTTTCTGTGACATTTGGTATTTAACTAAAGTTATTCAAGTTATTAACTGGCAAATCAGATGCCCCAATAAAACCACCTTGGGGAATGTTCCAAAGTTTGGCCAATCACAGCAGGGCCTCTGTCAAGTTTGCTCCTGGTTGGCAGAGCAGTTGCCCTAAAAACAATGAGTCTCTCTGACTTGGAGCAATGAGTGCTGACTGATGTATTCTGGCTCCAACATGGCGACTGAAATAACCTCGTTTGATGAGCTGGAAATAAAAGTCATTTTCTTTGGGAGACGTCACGAGAGTTCGGCTCAGCTCGTAGATACAGTCGATGGTTTGCTCTTTACACTCAAAAAGGGTTTCTTACTTACATTTGGAGTTCATTTATATTAGTTCATATTATCACTCATCATATCTACTTTAAAAAGAAACACCCATAAGCAATCCCACGAGACAAACGTGCTGGCTGCTAATAAAGTTTACTTTTAAAGAATATTACTATCAGTCAAATACATAGTAAAGTAAGTAAAAATACAGATACATCAGTTTCACATGCTATTTCATTAAAATAAAATTAAAATGTGGATGGGCTTCCTCTGATGCTTAAAATTCAAACTGAAACGTTTGTTGTTTAAATAACAACAAATAATTATTCTCTCCTACCATAAACATGGTTCCATTTTACTTTTTGGCTTAAAATCGCAATATTAATAATAAAAATAAAAGAGTGTTAGGAATTAGAAAAGATGGATGCACAGGCCATCGCATCTTGGCCCCTCCAGCCTGCTGCCTGAGACCCAAGTCTCCCAAAGGTCTGTTTTGGAGAAGCAGGTGTCCAGGAAGGGACCCAGGATTGGGGCCGGAGGAAGAGTGAGGACTATAGTCAACCAAAAGCAGGTAAGTCTGGGTCCCGGTCAGTCAGGGTTGAGACAGGATGATAGGGTTAGGGCAGGTGGGGTAGGAAGGCGAGGTAAGGACAGGTTAAGGCAAGGGCACGGTGTCAGAAAAATAAAAAAATAAAAAAAAAAAAATAAAATAAAAATAAGAATACCAGGTTAACTGTCAGTCTGTGGGGCTACTTAAACTAGGCTTAAAAGCTTCCTTTTTGATAAAGCTTATAGTTAGAATGGCTTAGGATAATTATATATTTGTATAATTATATTGAAATGACTTTTGTTGTAAAGTGCCTTGACATGACATTTGTTGGGAATTGGCGCTATATAAATAAAAGTGAAATGAATTGAACTTCTCATTCAGGCCTCTGGGGTGAACGGTGTTCAGTGTGTTAATCCACAGCCTTTCAGATCTCCTCCTCTGTGCCGTGGACCACTGTGGCCCTCACATTTTTCCAACAAAGTAGGTAATGAGAGGAACATGGTTATCCTTTTGGGGGTTGATGTTATACCTGTGCTGTGTAAATCTGACCAGGATGGTGTTACCAGTCTCTCCCACATATTGCAGTCCGCCTTGCTGACATGTGATCAGATATACACAGTTTTTGGAGTGGGGACTGCCTCTACAACGGGTCAGGTACACATTTTTGTTTACTTTGTTTTGTAACCACTCCTTATGTTGAAAAAAAATTCCCCTTGAGCACTTGTTTTGGGGTTAGATAATGTTTTGAGTTTAGCATGTACTAAATAATCCTGTAAGTTCTTATTCCTCTGAAAAGCAGCAATGATTCTGTTGTCCTTTCAGAGGCTGGACTTAATTGTTTTTAATCTGTTTTACCAGCTGAACTGGTGAGGAGGAAAAAGTTGTGACCAGAGGCAGCATGGGATCCAGATTAACAGGCTTGCTCTGAAGGAAGACTTTGAAACAGCTCCTTAGGAAGGAGCGTGAGTACTTCTGGTGGACAAAGCTGAAAACAACACCTTAGTGGAAGTTTTAAAGTCTTGACTGCTGAGTGCAAATTCTGTGGAATCTGAGTAGTTGGGATTTGATTAAGACAGCATATGTGTGCTTGAAATGATAACTTGATATGTAAAGAAGTGCATGTGTGTCTGTTTTTTTGAAAAAGACTTTGTGTGTGTGAGATGTGTGAAGGTTAGGGCCTTTGTGAGTGTTGGTGTCTAAAAAATCAACTGATGTGGGGCTAATAGATTTTAATTTGATTGAGGGATTATCTGTGTTCAGTGTGTCCAGGAACTGTTCAAAGTCTTCCTCCGAGTGTGTCCAGATGCCCCAGATGTCATCCAGGTATCTGAAATAATGCGAGAGCTCCAGTCTCCCATTCATCCACAAAAATATCGGCATACGCTGGTGCAATTTTCTTTCCCATGGCTGTGCCTTTAATCTGCAAGAAGAATTCCTCCATCGAACTCAAAATCATTTTTAGTTAGATTGATCTCCAGCAGTTGAAGCAGTTCATTATCAGGTCTTTTTTTGTCAGGATATTTCTGGAAAATGTTTTTGACTGCTATCAGGGAAGAACTGGTTAATAAGCATTTGTCTCTTTCATATCAATGTTAGCATAAAGGCTGTCAATGTCTATTGTGAAAAGGAAGGAGTCTTCAGGGATTTTAGCCTTTTTGACTTGAAATCATGTCTTTTTAACATAACTGTCATGTTGATTAGAAAGAGGATTAAGAAAATGGTCTATATATTCAGCTGTGAAATATGTTTCACTGTTACAGTTAGAAACAATAGGTCTCCCTGGAGGGATTTCACCTGGTTTGCTCCTCTTTTCTGGTTCTTTATGGATTTTTGGTAACATGTAGAAGAGCCTTGCTCTTGGCTGTGTGGACCCCAGTAAATAATATTTTGTTTTGCATTGATAAACTTCTTATTATACAAGGTATCTGTAATATTGGTTACTATAGGGATTGTATCAATATATATAGGCTTGTTTAATTTGGAATAATAATTAGCATCATTAAGTTGTCTATATCCCTCCCATAAATATCGTTCCTTGTCCATCACAACTACAGAGCTCCCCTTATCTGCAGGTTTGATCACAATATTAGGATTTAGTCACAATTCTTTGAGAGCAGCTAATTCCTCTTTACTCAGATTAGGCTGGACTCTGTTCGGTTTGAATTCCTGATCAAAATGTTGTAGATCCTTATCAATTAGATGGAGCAACTGGGAAGGGAGCCTGCTGGCTGCTGGAGACCAATCGGACTTTAAAGTAAACTGTTGAGGCTCAGTATCAGGTTCATTTTCATAATAAACTGCAAGTTTAACCCTTCTGTGATATTGCTGCAAGTCATGTCTATATTGAAACATCATCTTTTTCTTGCTACAGCCCGTTGTGGGGATAAAAGTTAGACCCTTCTCTGACAAGATAAGCTGTGCATCAGTCAAACAGAGTTTTTTAGACAAATTGATCACTCTGTTATTCCCCTCCTGACCCATAAGGCTTCTGGGGACATCTATTTTACATGATCATACCAGTGGTTCAGGATGTTGGATGCTGTTTTGGTCCAGTGGATTAGGTCCTGCTCTGTCTCAAAGTCCCCCTGCAGAGCTGGAATGTGGTTATATGTTTTTTAGAATATAGTTATTCATGTGCAGTAAAACCATTTGCTCTCTAGGTGGAATAGAGGAAGAAAAGTTTATGATTGGCACAAAGACATCAGCTTCAGGACATTTCAGTTGAGCTGCATAGATTGCTCCTATCATGTCGTTAACAGCTGTGTCTTTATCTGACTATGATCTGTTATTTATGCCAAAAGACAAGATCAGTTTCTTGACCGTGCGATTGGTCGACATCTTATCAAAGATAGCCTGAGCATGTTACCATTTGGCCCCTGGGAAGCTGACCGTTTGAAGATCAGGAGCCCTAAGAGATGGAAGCGTGCTAATGTTAGAATCCCCCACAATAGCATGTTTTTTGTGGATGGTGAGTGACCAGTCAGTTGTTTTATTAAATGTGGAAGGGTGTCTGGTTGGCTTACTCACCCACTGTATTGTTGGTGGGCGATTATAGCATTAACTTTTCTAATGTTGGGACTTTCATTTTAGTTTAGGTAAGTCCTATAGGAGCAAACATATTTTCAGAAACCTCCAGTTCACATGCATACAGTTGCACATCCATCGCTGGGAGCTGCAGAGTCTCATTACAAAATGTGGCTCTGGCCACCAAACAGCTGAAGTCAAATGGTTCAGGGCTCTTGCCACATGGCACTACAAAAGAGCTACAGTGGTAATGCAGACCCTGCTTGGCATTTCTGCAAAATGAAAATTCCCAACTCTGGACAGAAAAAGTGAAAACAAAAAAAAGATCTACTAAGTAAGAGCAGAAAGGGGAAGAACTGGTTAATAAGCATTTGTCTCTTTTTTAGCTTCAGATTTTTATCTCTACAGTTTGGCTGATGGTAAGAAGAACGCTGGACAGAACAAAAAGAGCCCTAGGACACAGTTTTGCTCTAAAAGCTGCAGAAAGAGGCAATGAAATTTTATTTTTCGTTTACATTTCAGCAGACGCTTTTACTCAAACTGGCCTACACACCAAACATGTTCTACAATGGAGTCGATGTGGGTTAAGTGTCTTGCCCAAAGACATTGACTGTCTGAGCCAAGATTTGAACTTCCAATCACCCAATTGCCAGTATTTCCAATCTACAGCCATCCCCTTCTGTCCTTTGATTACTCCAAAATGCTACAAGTAACTTCAAAATCTTACACCTGACTGTCAGTAAAGCGTCAGATAAATGTGTAAACTGAATGCTGTTAAAAAATACTCACAGGAGACTTGATGTGTGCCCCTCGAGTGGGGCAGCTTTAGTTACAGATTAGCAATACTGATGACACAGACATACAAATATTGCATAAGTATTTATGTCCACATATTAGGGAGCTCTGCTTTATGTGTCCAAGTCAAAACATATCTTTAGCTGAAGCTGCATGTATGTAATCATTTCAATATCCTTAAACATGAAAAAGTAGGGATTAGGCATTGCACAGCCTCGAACACAAAGGTTTTTGTGTGCCAGGCCTTTGGGTTATATATTTTTTGTTGAAGCAAGCATGGGACTGACTGGAAAAACAATTACTGCTCTGCTCTGTCAGGATATTTGCTCACAGATTTTATCTGGGTCAGTCTATCATTTTGAACCAATTCCCGTCATTTTGAATCTGAAAACATGGACTGGAAAACTGGTGACCCTGTGGCTGGTCTAAAACCAAAAACTATCATTGACTACGTCTGAATGCAAAGGAACTTTCTGATACTAAACTGAATAAGACTGTTTACCAAATAATTGCCACATTTAACTATGCAATAGGTGTTGATATTGTAATAACTTGAGCAATCTAAAGTTAATATCTGCTGTCAGTGTAGGAGAATTGCCCTTTGTGTTTAGAGTTTGTCAGCTGTCTTCCTGTAAACAACAACAATTGGAACGGCTTCAAGACTGACTTTGTTCTAATTTCCGGAGTTAGTGGTTTCCAGTACAAGGTCAGTTTGAGCAACTCTTGACCAATGTTCCCTCTAAGCTGCGCACGTGCGCAGTTGCACACTGCTGGCACAATCTCTGCGCACAGAAAATCTGTGTGGCGCAAAAACAAACAAACAAACAAAAAAAACGAACCTGAATTGAAATTAAAATTAAAACTTTAACAATTCTGTTTTGCAGTGTTAATCAGTAAGTGACTGGCTGCTCCCGTATGGGATTAGAACGATGCCACCTTATCCCATAGTCCAGCCAATAATGCGATTTACATTCGTATATACGCAGCTAATCAACGTCATTGACAGGCTATGACAGCGTCCTTATTTGCCCTAGCAAAGCGACGTGGCTGATGTGGAGTGAAGCCACGTCAATGACAACATGTACAAACATTGGAGATGTTTGTACACGTTGTACGACGGAACAATTGACGGAAGAAGTGTGGACTTTATACCAGTTTTTAAATTGTGTTGATAGGCCACGTAAAACCAGAGTTGTGATAAAAAAAATATGCAATGTTTGGTTTTCCTGAATACTATCATTGTTTACATTTAAGAAACTGTAAAAACTGCGTTTTATAAGGAAAACGCTCGAAAGCACTCTCCACCTGGGGGGAGGAGGGAGGGGTTAGGAGTCACGGAGGTGTTTGAGATGTGAGAGATTTGAGACGTTTAGCGCAAATCTTGTGTAGTTAGTGTGTAGTGTAGTCAATAGTTTTGTTGTGTGTGTCAGAACAATGAGACGACTGCTGAATGTTACAGGTGTTACAGGAGTGATACATCTCCTGTTGTCAGGCCTGCAGGTATCAGGCTGCTGTTCTCCTTTATCGCATAGTGGACAGAAATTATTTTTTTAGTGGCACAAATAATTTGTGTGGCATCAAATGTGATGCAGAACAGCTGATTGTTCTGTAAATATTTTGAAATGTTTGTTTAGAAAAATTCCTTGGCTGCATTTTTAGGTAAACAGCTGCAAAAAACTTTGTTGTTTGCTTAACTCAGTAACTTTTTTGATGAAGTAACTATATAATTAATTGCCCAACAGGGAAGAACTGGTTAATAAGCATTTGTCTCTGTACAGCCATCCCCTTTTGTCCTTTGATAACTCCAAAATGCTACAAGTAACTTTAAAATCTTACACCTGACTGTCAGTAAAGTGTCAGATAAATGTGTGAGCTAAATGCTGTTAAAAAATACTCACAGGAGACTTGATGTGTGCCCCTCGAGTGGGGCAGCTTTAGTTACAGATTAACAATACTGATGACACAGATATACAAATATTGCATAAGTATTTATGTCCACATATTAGGGAGCTCTGCTTCATGTGTCCAAGTCAAGAGACCTGTTAGAGATATAACTTTTCTGTTCGTTATCCTTCCCGCTTTGCTCTTGTCCATAAACCGCACAGATGCTGCGTCTGAGTCTGAGCACGACATGCTTGCTGCTGCTGTCGTGGGTGCACGTGGTGCCAGGACAGCTTTCTGTACCGTACAGCACGCAGTGGGGGTACTGGGGTTCCACGGAGATGTGTCCTTTAGGCTCTTACGCTGTTGGCTTCAGCATCAAGGTGAGTGGTGAAGAGGATTCACTCCTGCTCTAATGTGTCTGGTAATGGTTTATCTATAACAACAACTGCTCAAACCGCTCTTCAAGCTGATGTTGGTAACCTTCTTATTAATGGTATGGTAATAACAAAGTAACGTGGTACATGTAACATGTACCACGTTACTTTGTTCCATGGTACTTAAAATGTGTAAGAAGAGGATTGGTACATAAAAAATGTTTTTTTTATGTCTGTACATATGGGTTATTAAAAAGGGGTATTGTGTTTTCAATGGCGAATAATGGCGAATAATTCTTATCTCATAGCATGTTGAGATAAACTTCATCTGATAAAGAGAACGAAAAAAATGAATTACAAGTAAAAAATAAATAAAATTGAAACAATCAGGACAGACATCAACATTAACATGTCCACAATATAATAATAAAATTTAAAATAATTAAATTCTTAAACAATGTCACAGCATTTTTTAAAAAGTCTATCATTTAAATAAGTTTTAAAATCTGCCTTTCAAACTAAAGTACCCAACCTAAAAAAAAAATTTGTAAGTCATCCCAGTCTGTGGTTGCATTGACTGAAAGGGCCGAGAACCAAGTGAGGAGGGACTGTTACCATGATCAGCTTTGCAGAACTGGTTTTGTTCAATAGTGGATGAAACAACAAAAGCTAGCTTACATAAGGAGGCGAGAGACAAAGGAGAAATTAACAGTAACAAGTACATTTTTGGTTGAGTGAATAATGAAGTCCATTTTAGTGAGGATTAACGGAATGGTGGGGAGATTTGAAGATGTATTTGTTAAAAATCCAGTGGTAGGGTGGAAAAGTAGTCCAATTTTTTCATTGGGTTATGAGGCCAATAGGTTAGATCTGGCCGAGTTCAGTCGCAGTTCAGCTTGACAAGTGTCCATGAGGACATCCCACAGATTTAGGTCAAAAGTCTCGTGCATGGATCAACAGGTTATCCAAGTAGACCACAATAGTGGAAATGTTGTCGATAGGTCTGTCAAGCGATTAAAACTTTCAATCGCGATTAATCGCAAAACGTCCGTAGTTAACTCACAATTCATTGCAATTTTTTTGTGATATTTTTTTATTGCTAAAAATTTATATTTAGAACAATTTATCCATTTCATACCTTTTTTTAAGACAACAAAATATAAAAACATTATACAAATACTTTGTAACCCTGTACATAGATAAGCTTTCTGAATAAAAAAAAATATGATGAAATAAGAAAAGAGCAAAATCAGATTAGTATACGACCAGACCGAGAGTCCTTATCCATGGCCTCACCAAACTCCTCCCAGGATCGAGTTTTTGCCTCCACAACCACCCGGGCTGCGTCTTGCTTGGACTGCCGGTACCTGTCAGCTGCCTCAGGAGTTCCACAGGCCTGCCAGGCCCGAAAGGACTCCTTCTTCAGCTTGACGGCATCCCTTACCTCTGGTGTCCACCACCGGGTTCGGGGATTGCCGCTTCGACAGGCACCGGAGACCTTACGATCGATACTCTGAACAGCCACAGAGACAATGGAGGTGGCGAACAGAGTCCATTCAGACTCAATGTCTCCGACCTCCCTCGGTACCTGTTCGAAGTTCTCCCAGATGTAGGAGTTGATGACCTCCCAGACAGAGGGTTCTGCCAGATGTTCCCAGCAAACCCTCACAGAATGTTTGGGCCTGCCGAGGCTTAGCTTAGCCCTTCTCTTCACCTGAGTGTCCAAAACACACGGCTGGAGGTCACCTGAGACAACTACAAGGTGTCCGGCCTAAGGTGTCCTGGTGCCACGTGTACTGGTGGACACCCTTTTGCTCGAACATGGTGTTCGTTAAGGACGAACTGTGACGAGCAGAGAAGTCCAACAACAGAACACCACTCAGGTTCGGATCAGGGGGGCTCTTCCTCCCAGTTACTCCCTTCCAGGTGTTACTGTCGTTACCCAAGTGAGTGTTGAAGTCTCCCAGTAGGACAATGGAGTCCCCTGAAGGTGTATTTTCCAGCACCCCTCCGAGAGACTCCAAGAAGTACTCTGAACTACTGCTCAGCCCGTAGGCTGAAACAACAGTCGTAGACCTGTCCCCCTGCCTGAAGGCGAAGTGCCTCTCACCATGGCAACTCCAGAGTGGCAAGTCCGACTATATCTAGCTGGTACCTTCCAGCCTCCTGCACAAGCTCAGGCTCCACCACACCCCCAGAGAAGTGACGTTCCATGTGCTAAAAGCCAGTTTCTGTGCTGTGGTTTGGGCCATTGGGGCTCCTGCCTTCGACCGCTGCCCAAACCACATTGCACCGGCTCCTTAAGGTCCCCCCTGCGGGTGGTGGGTCCATGGGGGGATATGAATAATACATAGTAGATAAATATATATATGTGATATAAATACATACACAGAAACACTTCATTTACAATTAGCAAAGATGACATAAATTAGAAAAACAGATAGATGAATAAAAATAGAAAAAATAGAAAATGGATAAATAAGTAAATGGATAAATAATTTACTCCATGTGGGAGTTCAGGGTAGCAATAGCTTTAGGAAAAAAGCTATTTTTAAGTCTATTTGTTTTTGTTCTCAAACACCTACAGCGCCTATCAGAGGGCAGCAGTTTAAACAACTTAAAGCCAGGGTGAAAGCTGTCTGTGATACTGTCTTTAATGCACTAAAGGTGACAGCCCTAGTTGTTGAGGACCTGCTCTGTCAGTCTCTCAAAGGAGCCGTTGTTACAAAGTCTAAACGTCATCAGCTTAAACTGCCACAGCCTCATGTCTACAATGTGCATGCAGTTATTAGACAAGCACCCTCTGCCAGCTCAACTTGCCAATAACCACTGCGTAAATCCAGGTAGCTGAACAAAAGCCCTAGTAACAAGGTCTTTGATATTTCACTTGATTCTAGAGTTGTGGTTTGAGAGGTTTTGAGCATGATACAAATCTTCCATCTCAACAGGTTCTGCTGATTCAGGGTTTTATGAAACAGATTTAACTGTTGCTGTCGCTACTAACTTGTCCACACTCTGTGTCATCAAAGCTCAGTGCATGATGCGTCCATGTTTTGTGATCTGCTTGTGATGTATGAGAAAGTGCTGTCTAACGAACACCAACCATGATGGACTTCCTGTGGTTCTCCCTGTGGCTCTGTCTCAGGTGGAGGCTTCGCAGGGCTCTGGAGACGACACGGCTGTTAACGGGATACGCTTGTACTGTTTTGACCCCAGCAGCAAACGGCGGACCACGGTGCAATCTGCTGTGGGGAGGTGAGGCAGCGGCGTCCTTCTGAACCTTGAGCCGTCGGTCACACCATTGACTGTATAAGAGAACTGGAGCGAGTGAGTGTGACGTCATCCATAGAAAATGACTTACTTCTCGAATGAAGCCTTTTCAGTCGCCCTTTTATTTCTCCGCCTCTTGCAACCAGTAGGTCATTTGTCGAAGTCAGTGAAAGTCATGATTCCTATGGCAACCACTCTGCCAATCAGGAGGGTTTTTTCCTTCTTGCAGCCAGCGGGCACTTTCAATGTAGATCACGGCGACGTCACGCTGACTGGGTCCAGCTCCTATATACAGTCAATGGGTCACACACATAAAGAGTGCAAGAAAATAAATAAGGTCCTGTCCCCACAACTCCAGGTATATATGGGGATATTTGATAAACACAAACATTTTTTTTCTGTTTTGCTCTTTCATCCACACAAAAACTGAGAAATTCATCATCAAACAAACAAAGAAATCTAAAAACTGTGGCCAATGTGGAGATTTTTAAAACCTTTGGATCTTCGTTTTCATGTGGATGGGGCAAGCCGGAGATTTACATCACAACCAGAGATATTTTAATACCATTACATCACTCAGCATGCATGGTTGCTAGGCAACAGAATGAACACTTGTTGGTTGGGCTCATACTAACACTTTCCAAATATATTTCTAAATAGTCCAAATATCTGTATTTTTGGGGGCTGTCAGGTGATTAAAATTTTTAATCCCAATTAGTTGGATTTTGTTTGTAATTAACTCCTGATCAATCTCAAATTAATGGCAAATTTTTATACTTTCTTATTGTTAAAAATGTACATTTAAAATATATTTATCAGTTTCACATTGTGTATTAAGACAATTAAACATAAAAAAACCTCTGAAAAATATGAAAGAAGATGTAAAATTCAAGCCGAAGAGCAAAATCAGATTAGTAATTGAGCAGAATGAAACAACACATAGTCGACTACCACAATATAATGTAAAGTTTCAAGCATAAAGATAAAATGAAGAGCTGAAAACAGCTGAGCATGCGCAACAAAATCACTGGTCATTCAAAGTTCACTTACTGAATCTTTTCAACTTAAACTAACTCACCACGACTGTGTTTAACCCACATTGATGAAAATACAAGATGATCCAAATAATCTAAATGAATACATATCTATGTTAAAATATCACTATGTGTAGAGTGTAAGAAGGTACAAACTCACCCGCACAGTGCAATAAGGTTATAACTACTTTGATTTTAACATTTTATTGCTGTTCTCTAGGACTCCAACTTCACTAACAAAAATAAAGGGCTGTCTGTGTGCCTGCTTTTGGAGGGACGGCTGAAAATACATGACATGGCTTATAAACTTGCCGTTAATAATTCTCCGTTCTTCATGTTTGCCTCGTGAATGCGCCAAGAAGATGCTTCTAGTCAAGTGTCCATCAGTGTTGGGCAAGTTACTTTGAAAAAGTAATTCAATTATAGTTACTAGTTACTTCTTCAAAAAAGTAACTGAGTTAGTAACTGAGTTACAATATTCTACAAGTAATTAATTACTTGAAAAGTAACTATTGCGTTACTTTAAAAAAACAAACAAAACGTTTAACCCTCATGGGTCCAGGGTATAATTGGCCATTTTTTACTACTTTTGATTTTCCCTCCACATTTTACCTTTAAAAACTATTTACTCTGCCCTGTTTGGTATCATCCTTTTCAGCACAACCTCACGTGTCTGAATTTACAGTCATGTTTTCATTTTGACATACTGTATTAACACAATTGATCTAAAATCAGACAAAAAACATAAAATCCGAGTAGAAAAAGTTATATTTTTTTACTGTAACAACCACAAACATATTTAATGAATCATATTTCATAACTTTAAATGCAAATATAAATTGTCAATTTTAAAATCATATGCACAAGTTTTGCAAAGAACAAAGTTATTTGCATCCATTTACCTTTTACCCTTTTTAAAATAACCATTTCAAACTATTTACAGAACAATCAGCTGTTCTGCATTCAATAAGATGCCTCACAAATTATTTGTGCCACTCCAAAAATAAATTTCTGTCCACTACAAAGGAGAACATCACAGCCTGATACCTGCAGGTCTGACAGCAGCAGGTGTATCACTGCTGTTTCTACCTGGAGACAGCAGTCGCCTCATTGTTCTGACACACAACACAAAACTATCCACAACACTACACACTAACTACACAAGACAACACATTAACTACACAAGACAACACATTAACTACACACCTCATACATGCTAAACGTCACAAATCTCTCACATCTCAAAAGTCTCTCTCTTTTTTTTCCTGCTCTCTCTCTCTCTCAAAACTTCCCCTGTTTTGTTTGCTCATAAGCAGAGAGTGCTTGCTAGCGCTAACGTGACGAAACTATTGAAGAAAAAACGCCGTATATATTGTTTATCATGACTCTGACACTGTGAGCGACATCAGACGTGTGCACTGTGGTCATGCCAGCACCGAATCCATCCAAGTTACATGGTTTATTAAAATAATCAAATTACAGCATTTACATTTATGTTAGACTACTTTTAAACTGCTTTAGCCCACTTACAATGAAAATGTTAGAAAAAAATCTACCCATTGGCCTGTGTAGCATGTTAACACTATTGGAAGTAAAAATAACTTGAACTCCAATTTCGAAAACACAACTTTCTTTCCTTTCTTTCTTTTTTTTTTTTTTTTATAAAGTTCTGACTTGTATTATGAGTCTGTGGTCTGGGAGAGAGTCCTGTAACTCTCTGTCTGCAAAATACAGTATATAATGACCAATGCTGGGCAATTAATTATATAGTTACTCCTCAAAAAAGTAACTCAGTTTGGCAAACAACAATGTTTTTTGCAGCTATTTTTTTAAATGCAGCCAATGCGTTTTTAAATAAACATAAACTATTTACAGAACAATCAGCTGTTCTGCATCACATTTGATGCCACACAAATTATTTGTGCCACTAAAAAAATAATTTCTGTCCACTATGCGATAAAGGAGAACAGCAGCCTGATACCTGCAGGCCTGACAACAGGAGATGTATCACTCCTGTAACACCTGTAACATTCAGCAGTCGCCTCATTGTTCTGACACACACAACAAAACTATTGACTACACTACACACTAACTAAACAAGATTTGCGCTAAAGGTCTCAAATCTCTCACATCTCAAAACACCGCCGTCACTCCTAAAACGTCCCCCCGTTTCTTAACAGCTAGATGCCATGTTGCCATATCATTTTTTGATTGGTCGACATGGTACTTTTTTGGACGAATAGGAAAGAGAGAGGGGGGTGGGGGTTTGTTTTTGCTCACAGGCGGAGAGCGCTTTCGAGCCTTTTTTCTTATAAAACGCCGTTTTTACAGTTTCTTCCCGCAGTAAATATAAACAACGATAGTATTCAGGAAGAAAAACAAACATTGCATATTTTTTTAACACAACTCTGGTTTTACGTGGCCGATCAACACAATTTAAAAACTGGTATAAAGTCCACACCTTTTCCGTCAATTGTTCCGTCTGTCCTGCTCACATCTCCAATGGTTGTACACGTTGTCATTAACGTGGCTTCACTCCACATCAGCCACGCGGCTTTGCTAGCTGAAACACCGGTGTCGCCATATAAGGACGCTGTCATAGCCTGTCAACCACGTTGATTAGCTGCGCATGTGAATGATGTGAATTCGCATCGGGCGAATGTGAATCGCGTGATTGGCTGGACTATGGGATAAGGTGTCATCGTTCTAATCCCACACTGGGGCAGCCAGTCACTTACTGACTAACACGGCAAAACAGAATTGTTAAAGTATTAATTTTAATTTCAATTCAGGTTAGATTTTTTTTTGTGCGCAATGCAGATTTTCTGTGCGCAGAGACCATGCCAGCAGTGCGCAATTGCGCACGTGCGGAGCTTAGAGGGATATTTAAAGGGGGATATTTTTTAAAACGGAGATATATCTAGAGATATACCCGCATACGTGTGAACAAGTCCTACATCCTTCATACATACTGTTTAAAATGTTTTAAAATCCAGTTTTCATGAAATACAATGAGGGGTCAAGTGTTATTTGTGTCTTAAACTGGGGAATAGGAAGAGGTGGAGCACTTTTGTGAGCTTGTGTGTGTGTGGATGTATTATGGTGTGTCAATAAGCCTAACCCACCTGGGGAGTGTTTAGTCTATCCTGAGTTGTCTCCTTGGGCATGCTAGCGTCTTTCTCCCTCCTCACACATCATCGCACAGACAGTCATCGCTATCTTTTATTCTATTATTATTTAATCACGCCCACTCCCCTTAGCTTAGTTTTGCTGCTATAGGCGTAGACTGCTGGAGGACAAACTGACCACATTTCTTTTCTGCTCTCTCTACTTTTTCATATCTGTTTTTTCCCTAATAATTATTACTTCCATCTGTTTCTCTCTCCATAGAAATGTCGACTGGCCCGCCTCCTGTTTTTGTGTTTGTGTGTCTCTTCTCTGTCAGCTCTGTAGCTCTGAAACAACGTTCGCTGTGAATTAGCGCTATATAAATAAACTAAATTGAATTGAATGGTCAGGGGGGGCCGTAGGCGCACACTGGCAGCAATGCTTCTGTCAGCCTGCCCCAGGACAGCTGTGGCTACATAGTAGTTTAGCATCACTAAGTATGAATGTGGAGTGAATAAATAATGGATACACCCTGTAAGCACTTTGGGTGTCTAGAAAAGGGCAGTATAAATTTAATCTATTATTATTATTCAGTTGGGGGGACTGGACTGCGGTAAAGAGCTGCGCAAGTGGATACCTGGACTCCTTCATGCTCCGCGTCGAGTCTTCACAGGGCGAGGGTGACGACACATCCGTCAACAACATCAAGTAAGTGAACGCATCGCCCAGAGGAGACCTTGGGTTGAGTCAAGCATCAAACTCTAACTACCTACGCTCTCTCCAGCATTTCATGAGTTGGTAAACAAACCAAACCTTTCTTTTTATGTCCAACGTCTCAAATGAAAGTTAAAGAATAATAATGTTTTATAGTGACTGTACAGTGTCAGTATAGTTTTCAAGCTCCTCTCAGATAGTTTTGAAACGTGAATAGGCCGGGGAACTCTGTAATCACTGAACCTCCCCAGAATCAGAAAGGAAAACTATCTGGCTGAGTTGGTTGGCATCTGAGAGGACAGTAAAGAGACAGACACACACAGAAAAACACTGGAACATCTGTCACCATTCAAAAACTTCTCTCAGATTCACCTGCAGCGGCACCGGCGCTCAGCTGGTGGGTGATGGGATGCCGTGGGGCGGGTGGGGACGCTGGAGCAGGAAGTGTCCCAAAGGCGTCATCTGTGGGCTGAGGACCCGCTTGGAGGATCCGCAGGGCAGGGGCGATGACACGGCGCTCAACGACGTGCAGTTCTTCTGCTGCAAATAAAAACCTCTCTGATGCTCTTCACATGGCAGCAACAGTCAAAAGGAGAGATCCTGACTGTGCAGTTTGTAATCAATAAAACCCACAGCTATGCTGGAACCCATTATGGACTCAGTGCTTTGATTTGACTGGAGCTCATCTTCTTGTTTTGGATCAATAATCCACTAAACCACAGGTGTCAAACTCAATCCCTCAAGGCCAACACCATCCTGGTTTCCTGGATTTAATTGTTGTACTTCCTGCTGATCACCTGGGCCAGGTGTGTTTAAGCCAATAAGAAGCAGAACGAGGAGGTTGGTGGAAAGCACAGTGGTTAGCACTGCTGCCTCATAATCAGAAGGTTCCAGGTTTGATTCCCAGCTGGGGCCTTCCTGTCTAGAATTTGCATGTTCTCCCCATACATGCGTGGGTCTCCTCCGGGTACTCTGGTTTTCTCCCACAGTCCAAAAAAAACATGCTGTAGGTTAATTGGAGTCTGTAAATTGTCCGTGAGTGTGTGACTGATTCCCTCCCCCTGCACTCCCAGGGCTCCTTTGATAAAGAGATGTCAAATCTCAACTGGACTTCCCTGGTAAAATAAAGGTTGGAGAAGAAAAAGAGGGCTTTCACTTCCTTCAAATGTCCCACTTTTATCCAGTTCCTGCTTTTAACTGGCTGGACACACCTGACCAGGTGTCTACAGATCCTTAAAAGGTCTTCAATTTAATTTAATTTAATTTAAATAAAGGCCTTAAAAAGTATAACATTGTCTCAAATTCTGGGTAACTGGGTCTTTCTTTTATGTCTCGTCAAAGCCATGTGCCTTCCTGTCACTTAAAAAAAAAACTTGAGTATGTGTCGAGGGCGATTTGGAGGCTTGAAATTAAGAAAGAATTGTAACAATAAACATTCTGATTACAATCTGGTCCTTGCGGTCCAAACTGATGCTGCTGCTGCAGGGCACAAATCTTCAAAACAATCAGTGTTTGAGTTAGGATTTTTTTAATAATATTTGAGAGGTGCTACATTTTCTGCTTTATCATTTCGACCTGTTCTTAGATTACTTAGTGTTTATAGATGTATGTCTGATAACCAGACATGATCTTTCTTTTCTGTTTACATGGTCTTAAATGAGCTTTTAAATGGTCTTAAAAAGACTTAAATTTAACTTCTATAAATCTGTACACACCCTGTGATGGTAGAGCAGGTGTTTAACATGTTCTTGCTGATAATAATTTTTTTTCTGTGACATTTGGTATTTAACTAAAGTTATTCAAGTTATTAACTGGCAAATCAGATGCCCCAATAAAACCACCTTGGGGAATGTTCCAAAGTTTGGCCAATCACAGCAGGGCCTCTGTCAAGTTTGCTCCTGGTTGGCAGAGCGGTTGTCCTAAAAACAATGAGTCTCTCTGACTTGGAGCAATGAGTGCTGACTGATGTATTCTGGCTCCAACATGGCGACTGAAATAACCTCGTTTGATGAGCTGGAAATAAAAGTCATTTTCTTTGGGAGACGTCACGAGAGTTCGGCTCAGCTCGTAGATACAGTCGATGGTTTGCTCTTTACACTCAAAAAGGGTTTCTTACTTACATTTGGAGTTCATTTATATTAGTTCATATTATCACTCATCATATCTACTTTAAAAAGAAACACCCATAAGCAATCCCACGAGACAAACATGCTGGCTGCTAATAAAGTTTACTTTTAAAGAATATTACTATCAGTCAAATACATAGTAAAGTAAGTAAAAATACAGATACATCAGTTTCACATGCTATTTCATTAAAATAAAATTAAAATGTGGATGGGCTTCTTCTGATGCTTAAAATTCAAACTGAAACGTTTGTTGTTTAAAAATAAAAACTAATTTGGACTGCACTTAAAAGGAAGTAGGGTTTTTGGGGACAATAACTATCCTCTCCTAGCATAAACATGGTTCCATTTTACTTTTTGGCTTAAAATCGCAATATTAATAATAAAAATAAAAGAGTGTTAGGAATTAGAAAAGATGGATGCACAGGCCATCACATCTTGGCCCCTCCAGCCTGCTGCCTGAGACCGAAGTCTCCCAAAGGTCTGTTTTGGAGAAGCAGGTGTCCAGGAAGGGACCCAGGAATGGGGTAGGAGGAAGAGTGAGGACTACAGTCAACCAAAAGCAGGTAAGTCAGGGTTGAGACAGGATGATAGGGTTAGGGCAGGTGGGGTAGGAAGGCAAGGTAAGGACAGGTTAAGGCTAGGGCACGGTGTCAGAAAAAAAGAAAAATAAAAAACTAAAAAAAAATAAAAATAAGAATACCAGGTTAACTGTCAGTCTGTGGGGCTACTTAAACTAGGCTTAAAACCTTCCTTTTTGATAAAGCTTATAGTTAGAATGTCTTAGGATATCCTGAGTTATCTCTGTAGTTATGCTGCTATAGGCTTAGACTGTTGGAGGACAATCTGACCACTTTTCTTCCCTCTTCTACTTTTATATTCTACTACTCTCCAGATATATTTTTTCTGCTGTTATTGTGATTGATAACCTTTGTTTTCTCTCAGTGTTTTTCTCACCATAGAAGCTCCACCCGGTCTGGTATCCTGCTCAACTATAATGCCCCCTGCTGGATGGGGAACATCGGTCCAGATGATGCTCTAAGTGACCGAGCATCCTCCATGCTGTCTCTTCTCTGTCTTCTCAGACCCCCAGACAGTCGTGGCAGATGACCGATTGTACTGAGCCAGGTTCTGGTTCTGGTTCTGCCGGAGGTTTCTTCTTGTTAAAGGGGAGTTTTTCCTCTCCATTGTTGCTACATGCTTGCTCAGTATGAGGGATTGCTATGGTTGGAGTCTGCATGATCAGGACACAACCTCACGTCAATGACTCAGCACAATCTGCTGGGATTCCTTACATAGAAAACCTTTAACTGATTGGAATGTTTGTATAATTATATTGAAATGACTTTTGTTGTAAAGTGCCTTGACATGACATTTGTTGGGAATTGGCGCTATATAAATAAAAGTGAAATGAATTGAACTTCTCATTCAGGCCTCTGGGGTGAACGGTGTTCAGTGTGTTAATCCACAGCCTTTCAGATCTCCTCCTCTGTGCCGTGGACCACTGTGGCCCTCACATTTTTCCAACAAAGTGGGTAATGAGAGGAACATGGTTATCCTTTTGGGGGTTGATGTTATACCTGTGCTGTGTAAATCTGACCAGGATGGTGTTACCGGTCTCTCCCACATATTGCAGTCCGCCTTGCTGACATGTGATCAGATATACACAGTTTTTGGAGTGGGGACTGCCTCTACAACGGGTCAGGTACACATTTTTGTTTACTTTGTTTTGTAACCACTCCTTATGTTGAAAGGCTGGACTCTGTTCGGTTTGAATTCCTCATCAAAATATTGTAGATCCTTATCAATTAGATGGAGCAACTGGGAAGGGAGCCTGCTGGCTGCTGGAGACCAATCGGACTTTAAAGTAAACTGTTGAGGCTCAGTATCAGGTTCATTTTCATAATAAACTGCAAGTTTAACCCTTCTGTGATATTGCTGCAAGTCATGTCTATATTGAAACATCATCTTTTTCTTGTTACAGCCCGTTGTGAGGATAAAAGTTAGACCTTTCTCTGACAAGATAAGCTGTGCATCAGTCAAACAGAGTTTTTTAGACAAATTGATGACTCTGTTATTCCCCTCCTGACCCATAAGGCTTCTGGGGACATCTATTTTACATGATCATACCAGTGGTTCAGGATGTTGGATGCTGTTTTGGTCCAGTGGATTAGGTCCTGCTCTGTCTCAAAGTCCCCCTGCAGAGCTGGAATGTGGTTATATGTTTTTTTTAGAAAATAGTTATTCATGTGCAGTAAAACCGTTTGCTCTCTAGGTGGGATAGAGGAAGAAAAGTTTATGATTGGCACAAAGACATCAGCTTCAGGACATTTCAGTTGAGCTGCATAGATTGCTCCTATCATGTCGTTAACAGCTGTGTCTTTATCAGACTATGATCTGTTATTTATGCCAAAGGACAAGATCAGTTTCTTGACTGTGCGATTGGTCGACATCTTATCAAAGATAGCTTGAGCATGTTACCAATTTGGGCCTTGGGAAGCTGTCCATTTGAAGATCAGGAGCCCTGAGAGATGGAAGCTTGCTAATGTTAGAATCCCCCACAATAGCATGTTTTTTGTGGATGGTGAGGGACCAGTCAGTTGTTTTATTAAATGTTGATGGGTGTCTGGTTGGCTTTCTCACCCACTGTATTGTTGGTGGGCAAGGTCTCAGATTGTGTGTTGTGAGATTATCAGGTGGTTGGTGTCTCCACTCGCACAGCGGTGATTGGTGTCAGTCTTGGTGCTTCAGAGGTTCTTGGTGTGGACGTTGTAGGTCGTGTGGAGGTGAGGATGAGATGTGTCTGCACACTGGACTCCAGCCTGTGCTTGATGGGGCTCGTTGACAATGTTACACCGTCTTCTTGTGCTGAGATGGTGAGTTGTCCTGTTCTCTGCTGCATTGGTGGCGAAGTGGTGTCTGTTGATTGTCTGGTATTTTTTCTATTGTCTGGAACGTAGCGGGCCGTTGGCTATTGGTAGGAGCACCTGTTTTGGCTTCGATCGTGGGAAATCCACCTCATCTGACTGTCGTTCTCTCTTGTGCCTGCAGGTCTCATCCCAGCCACTTCGGCAAAGGTTCGGCGTCTCTCCAGTGAATGCCACTGATGTGTGGATCTCTTCGGTGCTCGATGAGAGCGGCCCTGGTCCCTGTTCCTGCGGCAAGAATTCTTGGAGGCGAAACGAGTCCAGCTGGCCTCGTCTTCCAGCTCCGGACGCCACATCAGGTTCTGGTGTTGTTGGCGTTCAGTGAAATGACCAGATTTACTAAAATAAACTAAACTGTGCAGCTAAGCTAAACTAAAGATAAACTTAAAATAATCAAACTGTTGTGTCAAAGTTTCTTTTAATCACAACAAAACAAAAAGATTGCAGTTGTTGCAATGCATTTTGATCTCAATAGATGTTCATCAGGCAAGTCTGCAAAAGTTCGAAAAGTTCTCCATCCATGAAAAAGTCCGTTGCGCGCTAATACATACATTGTGAAGTCTGTGTTCAGGCGCTATATGAGTTACCAGCCGAAATAGCTCAGTTGGGAGAGCGCCAGACTGAAGATCTGGAGGGCCTTGATTCAATCCAGAGTTTTCCCCGCTTTGCTGGCCCTCAGTTCCACCTGGTAGGTGGGAAGGCTTTTAGAGACCTCGGTGACACAACTCTTGAGGGTACGGAGGATGCGAAAAATCTGGTTCTTAGAGAGCCTGCACTGCACCGGTGGGGCTTCACTCAGGTATGTGACAAAGTGTTTTCCTCGTTTTGAATAGGACACGATTGTGGAGACCTTGAAGGACCTCTCAGTCAGCTGTAACTTATGTAACACTGGTGGTGCAATACTAGTAGTGGGCATGTAAGACCTGTTAGTGTTACTTCTCGCCTTCTTTGTATGTAGTACGGGCAGTATAATTACCTTTAACCACAGTACGAGGACAGAAGGGAAATATGGGCCAGATCAGACAGGTTCTAGATTCGTAGGAGCCAAGGGTGTATGACAACAGAGGACTTGTACACAGTAAGTGTAGAAAACACAATTGCATTTATTAGCAATTATTAAAATTTAGCAGGTTGTGCACATTGAACAAAAGTAGAGCGCGCTTTTGAAAACAAAATAAAATAAAATAAACCCCACAAATGGTCGACCCAAGGATATATTGTCTTTTGTGTCTTTTTTAAAGTCAATTTCAGTCTGTCAATGTTCAACAGTCACTCAGTGTGTTTGTAACCAGTCGGGTTACAATCTACCAGTTCATCCGGCTCGTTGGGCTGGGCTCGCCATCCAGTACTGGAAAAGGGATCCTCGATTCTTCTCAGGTCCTCGAAACCAATCCAATCCAAATAAGCAAAGGAAAAAAACCTGACCTGGGGACCAGGCCAGAACACAGTAGTTCAACATTTAAGCTATGATATCTGTAACTTATTACTACCAGTAGTTGCTTGTAGTGTTTCTAAATTTCTTTCAAAATATGTTGTACAACAAGTTATTCTAATTTCAAAAGGGAAAAAGTGCATAGGAAACACACATTTAAAATAATACAAAATAGCTCAGCAGTGCATTAAAAATACACATTGGCTTGAGACTTATCAAGTTTCAGCTAAGTAAAGTGCAGGTGAAGGCACTTAATTTCACGTTGCTAATACTCAGTGTGCAGAACTATAATTAGCACCATGAGAACAGTGAACATGTGCTAATATAACTTCGCACAAAACCATACATTATACATCAATACCACAGTAATGTGACATGAACCTTTAAAGAACATTTCGTATAAAGTGCAGCAGACTCAGTGCTAATTGCTTTAGCCTCCGAAAGGGCACTTTCATTGCAAAATGGCTAGCGGAAGTTAGCATCGGAGCTAGCGGCAAGTAGCATGCTATGCTAGCGCACGTGCACTGCCTGGGACTTACCATGTGAAGCAACAAATGCTACACGGGGCTTCACAGTGCTCACGCTGGCTCACGGCCTCTGGAGTACAGTATCACTCTTATTATTCTCACTGAAAACAGGACTTTTACTATCCAGCTAGCTTCTTCACCGCACGGGTAACCGGACTGTTCACCGTCTGTGTCTCTGGCGCTTTCTGGCTGGCACACGCAGGCGCGCACAGGTGTCTGAGCAGCGCACACAGACTGGGGGAGGGGTCAGACCGGCCAATGATTGGTCGCTCAGTGGATCTAACAAACACACTCCACAGGACTAAGTCCTGCCTCCACACCATTTATATATTACATATACATACGTACATATTAATTAAACTTATGTTTACACGCTTTTTATCAGTATTTATTATATTTAAGTTCTTTTTATCAATATTTATTACCATTATGAAATTAGCATTTTAATCAAAAGAGTATTCATATTTATGCTTTTAATCCCGTTTTTAACACTGGGTTACACTATCCCCCCTTAGAATCATGCAAGTCCCTTTGCATGGGATAGCTAAACGGTAATGACAGGGGAACCCGCATTAATGGGGATGACCACAGAATCTTGTTCTGTCAAGGCATTGGTAAAAGCCAGGCTTAGACCTTGAAACAGGGACTGAGCAATGGAAACGAGGGGATTTCCCAACTGACTATATTGTAGTCGTTCTGGTTGGGTTCTTGTTCTCTCTGAGCGCCTTACAGCCGCTGCGGCTTCACTCTCAGTATTTGACTGACTTGAGTTGGCTTGATTATCACTTGAGTTGTCTTCCACTGGCCCATCACAGGTAGGTCCATCGGGTAAGTTAGAGTCACTCTCGCTTTCATTGTCGGTGTTTGAGTGTTCCACCATGGTTTCACTCTCCTCTAGGCTTCCACATCCAAGTGGATTTCCACTTTCAGGTAAGTTGTCACATCCGGTTAAATTGTCTCCTCCAGGCAAGTTGTCATGTTCATATAAGTTGTCACGTCCAGGCAAGTTGTCATGTTCATGTAAGTTGTCTCCTCCGGGCAAGTGAGTGTCAGCAATATTGTGATCATTAGGGTGTGTCTTTGGCTGGGGAATCTCATAGACTCGAGTGACCTTTATGGGCTCTTGAATAGGTTCCTCTCTGAACCAACAGACATCCTCATCCTCCAGTTCCGAATGATCACATTCTTCATGTTGTTTAGGTGATTGCCTTGTTTTTGGTTTGCGTACATGAGTTGGTTGGACAGGTTTCTCCTCAACAGGGGCAAGAAAACCACAAGGGAGCAAGAGATCGCGGTGGACTGTGCGGACTGGGCCCTCTTTCGTTAGGGGTTTTATACTGTAGACGGGCAAGTCACCTGCTTGGTTCACCACAATGTGAATATCAGTCTCCCACTTGTCGGCTAGCTTGTGCTTGCCTCTGAGACGGACTGCACGCACCAAAACTCTGTCACCTGGCTCTAGTTTTGAGGGTTTCACTCGCATATCAAACCTTGTTTTGTTTCTTTCTGCTATTTTGTTAGCATGGTCTGTTGCTAGTTTGTAGGTCTCTTGTAGAGTTGCCTTTAGTTTTGTTATGTACTGAGAATGCGACTTGAAACTTTTGTTGTTAAAGGGCAGCCCAAATGCTAGATCGACTGGCAATCTTGGCTGACGGCCAAACATCAACTCATATGGGGCAAAACCAGTTGTATCATTTTTCGTACAATTGTACGCATGAACAAGTGGTTTGACATAGTTGTGCCACTGAGTTTTGTCCTTTTCCTCAAGAGTACCTAGCATACCTAGTAACGTTCTATTGAAACGTTCTACCGGGTTCCCTCTGGGGTGATAGGGTGTTGTCCGAATTTTGCGAATGCCCATGATCTTGCAAAGCTCTTGGATAAGGTGGGACTCGAAGTCGGGACCTTGATCGCTATGCAATCGTTCGGGTATCCCGTAGTGGACTATGAAGTTGTCCCAAAGGGCTTTTGCAACGGTCTGAGCTTTCTGATTGCTGGCAGGGATGGCTAATGAATATTTCGTGAAATGATCAGTTAATACAAGCACATCCTTTACATTACTTCGATCAGGCTCAATGGACAGGAAGTCCATGCAGACTAATTCGAGGGGTCTGCTGGATTTGATATTCACAAGTGGAGCTGCTTTTTCTGGAGGAGTTTTGCGTCTTACACAGCGGTTGCATGTTTTGATCTTGTGTTCTATATATGCTGCCATGCGAGGCCAATAGAACCTTGTTCGGGCAAGATCTAAGGTACGCTCAGTGCCTAAATGGCCCATGTCACAGTGGAGGCTTTGGAAGACTGAGTCACGGAGCTGTTCAGGTAAGACAAGCTGGTAAGTAACATCTCCTCCATCTTGGCGAGTTCGGTACAGGATGTTATTGTGCATCGCCAATCGATTGAGCTCTCGGAGTAGAAGGTTGATGTCAGGAAGTTCGGCTCGCACAGTTGGTGGGACTTTCTCTCCAGTTTCAATTTGTGCAATGACTTCCCTCAGACAAGGGTCTGTTCTTTGTTCTTTTGTGATCTGTTCAGGGGACATATGGGGTATAACAGGAAGACCACCACAGTCATTTTCATTGACAAAGTCACCTGGAATGGCAGCTGCAGAAATGGCTAGCGAGTGAACCAAAGGGATGGTGTCATTTTGAGAGCTGCATACAAGGTGTTTCTCACAAATAGCAGACACTACTTCAGGACTCAAACTGCTGTCAGGTAGGGACAGGTGAGTCTGTGTGAACTGCTGTATGCGGTCGAACTCTTTTTGGGACACTGCATCGTTAAGCAACTCGCCATGTGGCCGTCTAGAAAGGCCATCTGCATCTGAGTTAAGCTTGCCTGCTCTGTACTGGAGCTTAAAGCTAAACGTTGACAGGGCAGCTAGCCATCTGTAACTCATGGCATCCATCTTTGCAGTAGTTAATATGTATGTCAGAGGATTACTGTCTGTCATGACAGTAAACTGATTTCCATATAAGTAATCTGCAAACTTTTCCGTCACTGCCCACTTCAAGGCTAAGAACTCTAGCTTATGGGCGGGATAACGAGATTCACTCCTGGACAACCCACGGCTTGCATAAGCTATCACCCTGGTCTGGCCATTCTGCTCTTGATAGAGCGCGGCGCCAAGCCCTGTAGTGCTGGCGTCGGTATGGAGCGTATATGGCAGTTTAGGGTCAGCAAAACCCAATACAGGTGCAGTACTGAGCTTTTCAATGATGGTTTTGAAAGCAAGATCACAAGAGGGAGTCCATCGCTCGCCGAAAGGTGTCTTGGGGTCATGGTACTTTACAGACTTAGCCTTAGGCTTTGTGCTTTTGCGCAAAGGAGGGTAGCCTGATGTTAAGTCAGTGAGGGGCTTAATGATACTCGAATAGTTCTTAATGAACCGCCTGTAGTACCCTGAAAAACCTAAGAATGAGCGAAGCTGTTTAAGATCACGAGGCACAGGCCAGGTACTTAAGGCTTCCACCTTTTCAGGGTCAGTCTCCACTCCCTTGCTGGACACAATGTGCCCAAGATATCTGACAGAAGTTTGGAAAAACTTGCATTTCTCGGGTGAGAGTTTGAGCCCATATTCTTTCAGGCGATCAAGAACTTTCATTAAGCGAGCCTCATGTTCTTCGAGCGTCTTGGAAAATACAATGATGTCATCAAGAAACACGATCACTTCACGCAGGTTCATGTCGCCCATACATTTTTCCATGAGTCGCTGGAACGTGCTGGGGGCGTTTGTAATGCCTTGGGGCATTCTATTAAATTCCCAAAAGCCGATGGGACATACGAACGCCGTCTTGGGTTTGTCCAGCTCCTCCATCTCAATTTGGTAGTACCCCGATTTTAAATCCAGGACAGAGAACCATTGTGACCCGATCAAGGTGGAAAACGTTTCCTCCAAATTGGGGAGAGCGTAAGCATCTCTTATAGTCTGCGCGTTAAGCTTTCTGTAGTCGATACAGAGGCGGACTTCACCATTTTTCTTCCGCACGACTACAATGGGTGAAGAGAAAGGGGAGGTAGATTCCCTGATCACACCAGCTTCTTGCAGTTCTTTGAGGTGCTTACGGACTGCTTCCAGGTCGTTCGGATGGATGGGACGCGCTCTGTGCTTGAACGGTGTTTCATCTGACAATCTGATTGTGTGTTTCACTTGACCTGTCTTTCCAAAGTCGAGATCATTTTGTGCGAACACTTCGGGCATTTGGCTTAGCTTTTCGGTTATGCGCTCCTTCCATTCAGCGCTAAGAGGGGAAGAGTCAAAGTTAAAGGTTACATTTGACTTCTGCTCAGTTCGGGATCTTGGAGTTCTCACTGAGTGTTCGTGAGATAGAACTCTTTGATATGCACTAACTTCTCCGATGACACAATTTAGAGGGATTGTCACATCATGTTCGGATTCATTGGTAAGTATAACTGGAACAAGGTAAGGTGCTCGTTCAGGTAGGTCTATGAGACAAGGTTTCACAAGAATGTCACCAGGTAAGGCTGACATTCGTGGATACTCTAACAAGACTGACTTTTCACCGTTACCGGCTGACACAGCTACAGCACCATCTAGAACAACAGTTTGGCCTGCTGGAATCAACTGTGGCTGTTTGTTGTGCATCGTCACTAAACCAAGACTACTGTCTTTGGACTGTTTGTGACGTGACTCAAGAACTTTTAGAACTGCCCTATAGCCATATGGCAGGTTCAGCTGCAGTTCATGGCATGCATCAGAGTACAGCTCATAAAGTACATCTAATGTGTTTGTCCCAATTAGCACTAAGGACTGAGAAGCTGTGCGCACATCGGGGACAACTAAGGCAAGTGTCGGCACTTCAGCTTCAATGCCAAGGAATTCTTTTGGGAAAGTGACATGCAGTTCAATGTAGCCTAAGTAAGGCACAGACTGACCGTTGGCACCCTCAACTTCTAAAAGTTCAAACAATGGCTTAATCTCATGAGAGGACAAATGCTGACGATAGTAGGACTCGGGGACTGTAGTCACCTGGGAACCAGTATCTAGCAAACAACTCACTGTGTGACCATTAACTTTCACTTGTGCAGTACTCTTTGTACCAATTAGACCTTTAGGAAGGTCAAAGGAATCTGTTCTTGTGTGTGACTTTAGGCTGGCACGCTTTTTAGGTGAAGCTTTTTGTTTAACCTGGGTGGGACGGGTTAACAAAGCATCAGCCTCCATTTGTCCCGCAACGGAGGCAGAATTTAGTTTAAAGAAAGCTGGTCATTCTGCCGGTCCCATATCTGCCTTCTCACTCTTAGTTCCTTTCGTTTTGCAACTACAAGGGCAGGATTGGGCTCCGATTCACAAGTGGCTACTATATGTCCATCCTCCCCACAGCGGAAGCAATACCAGGGCTTGGGCCTAGTACTGGGGCGGCTGGTTGGAGGTGAGTTTTCAGGTTTGGCATGGTCAGGTTTTTTATTTTCAGGTTTCCTTGTTCGAACTGTCTTCATTGTTGCTTGTTTCTTTGGCTTCACGACGGCAGCTAATTGGCTTTTTAGATCGGCAACTTGTTTTTTGAGCTCTTCTAGACTATCTGACTCTGCTTGACGAATATCTGCATTTGTTTGAGTGACCGTCTGTTCATGAGACACTGCTTTTGGTTTTGTGGCACTAAAGTGTTTCTTCATTCGTGTGCTTTTAACTTCTTGTCGGTTTTCTGCAGTACGCAGGAGAAGCAATAGCTCTGCATAAGTGGGTGGCTCCTTATGCTTTAGCTCCAACTGCAACTCCGTTAGCAAGTTATCATCCCAGCAGCCTCTGTAAAACTGTTTAAGAAGCTGCTTGTTTACTTCATGTGGTTCAAGCCCACCTCTGCGCACGGTGTGATTGAGCGCCACCTGCAAACGAAGCAGATAAGCAGAGGGCTTTTCACCGTGATCTTGGAGGGTGTTCATAAAGCGTACAAACAGTTCCTCACCGTCTTCGACGGTGCCAAAAGCTGAATCCAGAAGTTTAAGATAGTCTGCAGGAGTGGCTTCTGGCCCAAGAGGGCGGATGACATCAGAAGCGGGAGCAAGGAGACTTTCAAGAATCTTACGAGTTTTTTCCAGCTCAGACAATGAAGCATCTTCCATCAACAAGTCAACGTGAGAACGCCATGTTTCATAGTCAGCTTCGCTGTAGGGTCTGGGCATCTTGCCAGAGAAAGCTCTGAGTCTTAATGTGGAGTGAGCATGTGATGTCTTCTCAACACTCTTGACAACATGCTCAACTACTATTTTCTGAACCTCTGGTGGGTTGAGGTCAGTTGGGCTCAACATTTGAGGTGTCAAGTTTGGTCTCATGGGGCGTTGGAATGTGCCCTGAATGGGTTCAGGAGGGTGAGGCAGTTCAGTTAAGACTGAAGGTGAGGCTCCAAGTTGTGTGGATCCTACCACAGGGCAAGTCTGATCAGCAGTATCATTTTCGGGGTTTATCTCAGCTGTCTCAGCAGCTTCGATGGTCTTCCCTATTGTGGACATGGCCTCCCGCAACACTTCTTCGAAATCCTTCCCACTTAACTTGGCTAAACCCTTCAGGTTGCTAATGTAAGCCTCAGTAACACTGCGCCCTACGGTTTTAGTATAGACGTCCGTTAAGGCTCGAATGCGGTAACTGACATCTGGATTGTCAGTGGATTGTAAGAGGTAAGGCAGCTTAGGTGCTAATATTTCAATGGATGCACCGGACTCAAACTCTACAATCTGACTTTTGTGGAATGCAGAAGAGTCATCATCGACAGCGAGCACTCTACGAATAGTACCATGTTGCTCCAGAAACTCAAATACCTCTTTGTCTTCCTCTCTATCTGTAACACCGCTAACAATAATGGCATTTGGTACTTTAACGGCATACTTCTCGACAATATCCATTTTCACCGTATGTGAGGGACTGATCAAAGGTCAAAGAGGATTCCAATGTTGTCACACAACACTCTTGGCTCCTGGCTGGCTCGCCACTTTTGTAACTTATGTAACACTGGTGGTGCAATACTAGTAGTGGGCATGTAAGACCTGTTAGTGTTACTTCTCGCCTTCTTTGTATGTAGTACGGGCAGTATAATTACCTTTAACCACAGTACGAGGACAGAAGGGAAATATGGGCCAGATCAGACAGGTTCTAGATTCGTAGGAGCCAAGGGTGTATGACAACAGAGGACTTGTACACAGTAAGTGTAGAAAACACAATTGCATTTATTAGCAATTATTAAAATTTAGCAGGTTGTGCACATTGAACAAAAGTAGAGCGCGCTTTTGAAAACAAAATAAAATAAAATAAACCCCACAAATGGTCGACCCAAGGATATATTGTCTTTTGTGTCTTTTTTAAAGTCAATTTCAGTCTGTCAATGTTCAACAGTCACTCAGTGTGTTTGTAACCAGTCGGGTTACAATCTACCAGTTCATCCGGCTCGTTGGGCTGGGCTCGCCATCCAGTACTGGAAAAGGGATCCTCGATTCTTCTCAGGTCCTCGAAACCAATCCAATCCAAATAAGCAAAGGAAAAAAACCTGACCTGGGGACCAGGCCAGAACACAGTAGTTCAACATTTAAGCTATGATATCTGTAACTTATTACTACCAGTAGTTGCTTGTAGTGTTTCTAAATTTCTTTCAAAATATGTTGTACAACAAGTTATTCTAATTTCAAAAGGGAAAAAGTGCATAGGAAACACACATTTAAAATAATACAAAATAGCTCAGCAGTGCATTAAAAATACACATTGGCTTGAGACTTATCAAGTTTCAGCTAAGTAAAGTGCAGGTGAAGGCACTTAATTTCACGTTGCTAATACTCAGTGTGCAGAACTATAATTAGCACCATGAGAACAGTGAACATGTGCTAATATAACTTCGCACAAAACCATACATTATACATCAATACCACAGTAATGTGACATGAACCTTTAAAGAACATTTCGTATAAAGTGCAGCAGACTCAGTGCTAATTGCTTTAGCCTCCGAAAGGGCACTTTCATTGCAAAATGGCTAGTGGAAGTTAGCATCGGAGCTAGCGGCAAGTAGCATGCTATGCTAGCGCACGTGCACTGCCTGGGACTTACCATGTGAAGCAACAAATGCTACACGGGGCTTCACAGTGCTCACGCTGGCTCACGGCCTCTGGAGTACAGTATCACTCTTATTATTCTCACTGAAAACAGGACTTTTACTATCCAGCTAGCTTCTTCACCGCACGGGTAACCGGACCGTTCACCGTCTGTGTCTCTGGCGCTTTCTGGCTGGCACACGCAGGCGCGCACAGGTGTCTGAGCAGCGCACACAGACTGGGGGAGGGGTCAGACCGGCCAATGATTGGTCGCTCAGTGGATCTAACAAACACACTCCACAGGACTAAGTCCTGCCTCCACACCATTTATATATTACATATACATATGTACATATTAATTAAACTTATGTTTACACGCTTTTTATCAGTATTTATTATATTTAAGTTCTTTTTATCAATATTTATTACCATTATGAAATTAGCATTTTAATCAAAAGAGTATTCATATTTATGCTTTTAATCCCGTTTTTAACACTGGGTTACACAGCTCTGATGCCCACCTGGAATGAAAGTCAGCTGACATCAGTGAAATCTCACAGCAAAGCACATTTGCTGACATCCACATCAGCCGATGATAATTTACCTGTATATTCGTTGAACATCGTCAAGGAAGAGCAGGTCATGTGTCTGACGGGCTTGATATCCCATGAAGGACAGGAACCGCTTCACAGTTTAGACCCTCGCACGTACAGCATATTTTTCAAACTTGGTTGGATTAATTCAGCTCAGGGACACTTTGTAGTCAGCCAGGTGTTTACCTGTAAGAACGACCAGAAAAGAAAAGCATTATCGCCTGAAGCAACATGAATCATAAAGGAGCGACTATAACAATCTCATGCTTACCCATGGATCGGGGAAAATGTTTCCACCTTTCCTCAAGGTTTGATGCTCTGATTCGGGGTAGGTCCACCCTGGCTGCAGCTTGTCCTGCGTCTTCCACCGACAGCTACAATCTCCCTAGAACCAACACTGGGTAGCGCTGTACTATGGCCTCTGTTACCCCCAGAGCCATGTCTGATTCTGGGGGGACGTGGACCTCCGTTACCCCCAGAGTCGTGTCTGATTCTAGGGGGACCTAGGCTGCCATTACTTCCTGAGCCGTGCCTGATTCTGGGGGGACACGGGCCTCCGTTACCCTCTGAGCCATGCCTGATTCTGGGGGGATGCGGGCCTCCATTAACCCCTGAGCCGTGCCTGATTCTGGGGGGACGCGGGCCTCCGTTACCCTCTCAGCCATGCCTGATTCTGGGGGGATGCGGGCCTCCGTTACCTCCTGAGCCGTGCCTGATTCTGGAGGGACGCGGGCCTCCGTTACCCCTGGAGCCATGCCTGATTCTAGGGAAGCCTGTGCAGGACAGGCCCAGTTTCCCTCTCCGTCAAAACTGCAGAACCGAACAGAAGAACACCTTACCTGTTGCTGACACGGAGTTTCACTGACACAGGCAGCATCTCTTTTTGTCCTGCACCTAATGAGAGACACCTGCTGCCGCTGTCAGGAGCTGATGGGGTTTTCATTCGCATCTAAAACTAAATATAAGACCAACAACAATTAAACTAAGAACTGTACAAATTAGAAACTCAACAAGGAACGTTTGAAAGTACAAAGGGGGCGCCTATCAAAATTAAATGTTGCATAAAGGGAAAACACTGGGAGAGCGAAAGAAAGACAAAGAGTCAAGAAACTAAGACCAAGAAGAAAGAAAGACAAGGAGTAAGAAACAAACCAAAAAAAAAAGAGACACAGAGGGGACATGCACTGGGGCCTGATGAAGACACAGATATGTTGAAACGCATAGCCAAAGAAGATGCATGTAGAACGTAACACTAAAAACTAGGTAAAGCAAATTATAATACCAATTAGAAGGACAAGTAAAGTAAAGGAGGCATGTAACTAAACTAAAACTAAACTCAGATGAAACTAAAGCTAAATTAAGTTAGAATATCTTAACAAAAACTAAGTAAAGTAAATCATAGAGCCCTGCAGCAAAACATAGGATGGACCGTGCACCACTGTCTCTTCTTTAGAAGAGGCAGTTTCAGTTCAAAACCCTAACTCTATTATTCCAGCAGACGATAGCTGTTCTTTTTTTTTCAGTTGAAACTTGTAAAAGATGATGGAATAGGTTCTGTGACGTATACATGATTATCAATTTTTATAAACATTTGTATTATATTATATTGTATATTGTGTTTTATTAATTATTTGTACTCTTATGATGTGTTCTCAATTTAAATGTTACATAAATTCAAAATAAGAACATATTTGTGAATATCATATTTTTGTAATTTTTTCATACATGTTTGTTTTGGTTCGTTTAATATATTTAAAAAATCAAGTACAAAAGTTTTTTGTGAACCTCATACACGGCAGAACACAAAGTTGATCAAGATCTTAATGGTTTTTAGTGGCTCTTAAAAGAGCCATTTTGGGCGATTCCCATGGAGCCGCTTCTCTCAGTCCAATTTCCAGTTTCTTCTGTATCTAGTCAAGTGGCAGTGATGACATATCTCGCTGTGGTCCATACATGCAGGAAAGCCAGCGACGAGGTCGTGGGATAGAGGGAGTAGTAATCGCTGGCAGCCTGCACATTCATCAGTGAAGGTTGTTCAGATCGATGTGTTCTGCCATTCCATTATGTTCCCTTACAGTGTGTGTGTGGTGAAAGCACGGTGGGAGTTTTGTCGGGTTTCTGTCCGTGGTTGCAGTGCGAGAGTCATGCAGCGCAGTGTTTCCAAGACAACAGAAGCTGCTAATGTTTCTTAATTATTCACAACGAGGTTTCACGCCACAGCGAAATGGACAGGAGGAAGCAGTGCAATGGAATGCAATTGAGTCAATCTGAACACCCCTTAAGGTATGCTTATAAAATGACCAGTTTACTTTAAAAAGTTTATTTCTCTAAGTTTCTGACTATGCTGAAAAATTAGCTTGAATATTTCAACACTTAATGACTAATCAAAAACAAAATGATCAACTAATTTTGTGTTTGTTAATTTTGTTGACAACTTGAAAACTTCTGCAAAACTGTATTTTTAAAGACATCTAAATCTGAGTTTAAACTCACCCAAACTCTAACCTGCTTAAATACTTACACTGGATCAAAGTTTCTGAAAGAAAATCTCAGAATAATTTGAGATTTTTCTGCCTCTTCACTGAGATTACGCCAGATACAGAGTTCTAAAATGTAAAACGGATGCTCTAGTGAACAGCAACCAATGAATGAATAGAATATGTTCATGGGAGATGGCCTGGCGTTTTCAGACCTTCATATAACTGAAACAATATTCCTGATGACAATTATACGGGACATAACAAACTATTATTAATTGCCTGCCAAACTGGCCAGTGAACTTTTTTTCCTTGCAACCAAAGTAAAATTTATCCCACACAGATCGGTGTTCACTAATAACCTTAGGTGAAAAAGGGATTTGAAAATGACATTGTGGGAAAAAAAGTTTCCTCCTGTCCTTCTCCTTTCATGTCATCCATTCTGTTTTCCCACCGTCGTTTGTTGTTAAGGACTTGTGTTTGAGATTGAAATGATCTTTTGACTCCAGGTAAGCATATTTTCTCTATTTAACCATTGAAGGTTATACATCCAGTGATGTTCTTTTTTTGTCTCAATGAATCTATTTATCAAACTTTGTGCATGTTTTATTAAAACATAAACAGCTTTCTTTCATTCATTTCCTTTTTATTTCAACATAGAGTTTACATTGATTGTTGAAGAGTTTTGCTCTCACACATCTGGCATTTTTATATAAGCAATCATGACTTTTCAAGGTTAAATGACTGAATTCAAATTGGGTTGGCCTTCAGATGCTGATGGCCAACATGGTAACATGGTATTTGACTGTAAGTGAATGTCGTCAGGCGTAGAAATTATCTGGTACAGTAATCCCAGCTGTCACCAATGTCACACCACAAGTTTCGAGAACCATAATGAGCACAGTTACGTTTGGAATTGCAGTATAACCCTTTACTTGTTTTTCCGAGTGGCAGTGGGGGGCTGCAGTAATTCCAGCTGTTCGCAGTGTTGCACCAGTAGTAATCCCAACCGTGATGACCACAGGTGTGGTCACTGTTACATCTCTGTCCTTCTACCGTTATGTCTGAGTATGTTGGCGAGCACCGTACAGTTACGTATCCGGTGGAGCAATAGTAGTCTTTAGCTTGATCTACGTACAGGCAGGAGGTTGAGCAGTCATCTAGGACCTCTGGTTTAAGTCTGCAGACGAGCTCCTGGGATGTTTGTCTTTTGCGTCGCAGCTCATCCCTCGCCGGCCCATAGAAGGGAGTATCAAGCAAGCAAGAAAGTCCACTGGCAAATTTTATGTCCTCCATTCCTGTCAGCCATGTTTGTATGGATTTGTAAAAGAAGTCTACTTTGATGTCTGTGATCCTGACTCTTTTTGTAGGATGCACCATTCCCTCGTCATCGGAGTGGCTCAAGGCGGTGCGAAGAACATTCATGGCATCTGGAGACATGCTGAGTCGGTTTCCCATCGGCAGCTGAACTGTGTTACGCAGCTTCTTCGCCAGTTTCTCCGATTTACGCTTTTTGCTATTTGGAAAAAAGCAGTCATCAGCAAAAATGTTTAAGTTGGTGCTGGCGTAGAGGACAGACAGGCGCCGTGTCAGCTGTTGAACTGATTTGACTGTGATAATGCCATGAGGTTCATTTACTCCTATGTAACCAAAAGAGAAGGACTCCTCTTCATCTGGATGATCGTAACACACTGCTGTCCAAATATGTGTGGGGACTGTCACCCTGTTGTAGTCCCTTTCAGATGGATCATCAAAAATCCCCAGCCTTGGTATTCTGTTGTGTGCTGAGGGTACAGTCCCTGTCACCAGGTAAGCTGTACCTACTGGGTCTTGGTCTTTTAAAATTCGAATCACTGCAGCCTCCCATTCTTTCCAGTGGACCCGGTTGAAGCAGGCGTCCATGGGGGCACTGTTGGTGAGGGTGAAGGTGGCGGTGCGCCCTCGACCACACTGGTAGCCGTTTGGGTTCAGGTGACCTCGGTCATAGCCAGTGTGCGAGTAGTCATCATCAACAGCTTGTTTGGCTTTGACATTTTGTGACTCGCTTGCAGTGTACTTTTTCATGTAAACCACGGTTGAATCATGATAAGCCCCTCAATCCTCCTGGTCCACCCTACACACACAATGAACAAGGTAATAAAAACAGTACGGCGATTGTTAAAAGTAAAAAACCCACCCTGCCTCTGCTGTGAGGAAACAGTATATTGGGGACTCATTCATACCAGGTGCCAGCTCAGCCACCAGGGCATCACCACAGCACCCACCCAGACCAGGGCAGCCCAGGGTCCACCTCACAGCCATTGAGTGCTTGCCAGTGAGGGCAAGCACTGTGGCAATAAGCACAGACCAAGCCAGCTAAACCCTGGCATGATGAACCCCCATGGGGAAACACAGGAGTTAAAACGAATAAAAGAATAAATAACCAGGTAAAATCATCTACAAGCAGAGTTAACTGGAATAAAACCAAATAAATGAATAAATATCCAGGTAAGATAATCTAAAAACCATATTAAAAAGGTGGGTCTTTAACCCCCTTTTAAAAACCTCTATGATCTCTGCAGCCCTGAGGCTCTCCGGCAGGCTGTTCCACAGGTGAGGACCGTAATGGTGGAACGAGGTCCTACCGTAAGTCATGTTCCTCACCCTGGGGAACAACTGAAAAGCCAGAGGACCTCAGGGTCCACAAGGGCTCATACTTTAAAAGTAGATCACTAAGATAAGAAGGCCCAAGACCATTTGAACATTTAAAAACTAATAAGCCAACCTTAAAATCAATCCTAAAATTCACAGGGAGCCAATGCAGCAATTTTAAAACCGGTGTAATGTGTTCCCGCCCCCTGGTCCTTGTTTTTGGAGTAAACCAGAGAGCAGGGCATTACAATAATCTAACCGGCTGAAAATAAAGGCATGCATCAGCACCTCTGTGCTGGTAAGAGAGAGGAAAGGGCGGAGTCTGGCAATATTTGAGATGATAAAAACCTGTCTTAATGACATTTCCTGAGAGACCCACCAGACTCCTGAGTCTGTCTAATAAAATCTGGTGATGTATACTGTATCAAAAGCAGCACTAAGATCCAGTAGCACCAGGACAGAAAGTTTCTGTCTATCAAAGTTCTTAAGTCATTAAAAATCTTTAAAAGGGCCGTCTCAGGGCTGTGGTTTGTCCTAAAGCCAGATTGAATTCTTTCTAAAATCTTTTGCTAATTTAAAAAAAACCTTGCAGTTGAATAAAAACAATTTTCTCAATAATTTTACTTAAAAACGGTAAGTTGGATACAGGTCTGTAATTATCAAGAACATTTGTATCTAAATTACTCTTCTTCAGAAGGGGCTTCACCACAGCCCAAAGTGCAGACTCCGGAGACAGACGTCAACTCAAAAAACAGCTTTAATGCTGAACTCAAAAGTGTAACAAAACTAGGAATTAGTGATGTGACGTTCTGTATCGAGGCTTCGAAGCGTGTGTCGAGTAATGGAGGGGGCGTTTCCGCGAAGCGCGTATCGAGGCTTGCTTCATTTATGGGAGGAGTTGAAAATGATGACGTCCGAAGCCTCGCTGCCTGGCTGTACCACGTGACTGGTTCATGAAGCGGTTCGAACTTTGCCGCGAGCTATGACAGCAATATAAACCCCTTAGACTTCATTCAAAATGTGGGTGTTTGATGGAGAGTTGCGGTTAGTGAGAGTTTGGAGAAAGTTTGGAGGTTTATGAGAGTGAGGAGAGAAAGTCAGGAGAGAATGGAGCCAGCTAAGAAGAGGAGGATGTCCTCCCCTGTGTGGGAACATTTTGATTTTATTCCTCCCAACAAGGTATGTACATTTCTACAGATGATGTATTTTCATAATACTGATGGTCCAATACAATTTATGTTAAGCTGTCTTTACTTTTGTAAAAGGTGAAGTGTTTGCTATGTGCCAGGGAGCTGAGATATAACAACAACACCTCATCCATGCTCAGGCACTGCAGAGCTTTGCATGAGAATAAGGGTTAACGGATTGTGGAGCAAGACCAGGTGAGCCATCAAATGCCATGATAATATAGCATGCAGTAATCTTACTAAATGATATAACAATATTATACAACTGTAATAAGTTACGTGTGTGATATTTATATTTGTGCTTTGTTTTTATTGTCTTTCCTCAGGCGAACAATCTCCAATAGATGAAGACCTGGTTAGCATGGTGATTGAGGACCCCCAGCCATTTAGCATTGTGGAGGACAAAAGAATTAAAAGATATGTTAAATCATTAAATCCTAGCTATGTCCTCCCCACTAAAAAGGTCATAAAAGCAGTGAAACTTTAGTTTTTACAGAATAAAATGTGAAGAGGCAGGACTGAGGCTCAAAGCCTCAGTGTGTAGCTGTCCATACCTCAACGTTACAAAAGCACAACCACTGTCCATACCTCACCTCACAGTAAATGATCATTTCCATTTTAAGCATTTTCAAATAATCATTTTCCATACTGCCAGTATAAATATACACAGTATACTGCCATCACTACAATATACATGTTTTACACACTCCTTTTGTTGTTGACATTTACAGGCTGTGTGCAAAATGCCACACTCTTCAAATTCATGCCAACTAATATTTTCACGTCCACTAGATGTCCTACTAGAGCAAATGAAGCTTCACGAAGCTTTGCGCTGGGGTGAACCAATTGGATGAAAAGCTTCAGTGCTTCATGAAGCTTCATCTGCCCATCACTACTAGGAATACAAAATACACTTACGCAGCCAGAACACACAGCTAGATAAGGGTAGATCACGACACGGACACAGAGAAACACAGGGCTTAAATACACAGAGGGAGCAATCAGGGAATGAGTAACAGGAGGGAAACACAGCTGGGGCAAATCAGGCCTAACGAAACAGGGGAAGCAAAACCAGATGCATTAACAGGAGACACGGACTTTCAAAGTAAAACAGGAAACATAACACAGACTGAACTACAGACACAGACTCTGACTGGACACAGGGAGACAGCAACTAGAGAACACAGAGACATAAACCATAAGACAGAACTTAACAAAGAAACCAAAGACTAGAAATGATAAATAATAAATAATTTGGCTTGGCCCTGGCTTATCGAAGAATTAAGGAAGCGGAACCGGCTGTTCAAACCCCCACAAGGCTGCCCGCTGGGATTGAAACGATGGGACGAGGCGTGAGTTTCTCAAAATGGGCTCATTGAGTGCAGCACGGATAAGATCTTGGGGAACCACACGGCTGCCGTGAATACTCAGAACAAGACCTCTGAGTGAAAAACTGGATTACATCTGGAGGGGCTCGCTCGGAATAACACCTTGAGCGAAATTGGATCACATCTTGGGAAGTGCACTGCGGTCATGAGTTCTCAGAGCCTGCTCTTTGAGGACAAGAATGACAACATCACGGAACGTAAGTTTGGATAACATCATAGAAAGCTCACGGCTCTCCAGCGGGAGATTGAGAGACCAGTGTTGGACTGTTAGAACAGCTTTGAAATTCATATGAGTTGTTCGCACTAAAGTAAAAACCACCATCACTTCATGCGGATACCCCTTCGGCGCCAGCTGCGGTCTCAAGGCTGGAGCTGAACATAACACCCTGATAACGACTGTGTTTAGACTGTTCCCCCCATTCCATGCAAGGCCACCTGGGTTGGCTGGAAGACTGTTTACTTAGCCTGGCAGGGCGAAGGACACTGTCTCAGCTGTACTCTGGACACACATACACTGATATGCATACACTGATCCCCCCTCCCTTTCCGAACGCCTTCGATGCTTGTGCCCTACCGGGGAAGATGGCAGTCGACTGGACCAGCGCAGACATGCTGCAGGACCGGATGCGCTGTCTACACCGGCTCTCTCTTACCCTTTACCCGCCCCTGTTGCTTGTCTTGTGTTTCTATGGTGTATTGATAGTCATGTGCTTTTTGTGCTGAGGTGTTTTTTCTGTTATCAAACTGTTCTCCCACTAGGAGCTCAGTCTGAGTGGAGTTTTTTTCTCCTCCTCTCTCCTCATGTTATGTATTTTCGTTGTTTTTTTTCTTCCTATCAGCCTACCTTTCTGACATGTCTCCCCAATGTGATGTTTGTGTAAAGTTGGTCAGAAGGTTCCTTTGTAAGTGCGCATGCGCCATTAGCGTGCTGCCTGCTGTAACCCTAATTTCATTTGGGATTAATAAAGTATTCTGATTCTGATAATATAATAAACTCAAAACCCTGGGTCAACGACCCAGGCATCCTAACACTATATTTAAAAGCTCAGACTAAAAGAAACCATAAAATGTTTTTTTAAAATGAAGAGGGAATGGGATCTAAAAGGCAGGTTGTTGGGTTTACTTGGGGAAAAACTCGACCAAGCATCTTTGCATCAACCAGGACAAAACTCTCCAGTGTTTCCTCAGGTAAGAGCAATGCTGGTGATCCATTGAGATTAACATCATGTAATGATAAAAGCTTGGATCTTGTAGCATTGACTTTATTCGTGAAGTGGTCTGCAAAGTCCTCACATGCAGCATTAGATAATGGCACAGAGGACTTGCTGAAATCCTTATTTATTATAAGAGTGATTGTTTTGAAAAGAAACTTTGGGTTATTTTTATTTTCAGTTATGAGGTTTGAGAAATATAGTGTTCTTGCCCATTTAATTGAGTTATTGTAAATTTTGAGTTGTTCTTTAAAAATGTCCTGATGAATTATTGGTTTTGTTTTTCTCTATCTCCTCTCAGTAGTGCTGGGCGATATGGAAAAAATATTTATCACGATATGAATTATTTTATATCACGATAACGATATATATCACGATATACCACCTGACCTGTGGTGATCTAGAAATTACGCAGTCTGTAAACAGCAAGTGCTGAGGGTGCAGTCTTTGCTTTGAGTTACCGTAAAGTATGTCGCAAATCCGGGTGCACGTACAGCAGCACCATGTCGCAAAACCACAAGACAGAGTTTCTTTGTGAAAAATATCATTTTTTTAGACTTTATTTTCTCTTGCATAAAGTTAAGAGCATGTATAGTGAGAAGACAACACTAATATATTTGCCACAGGCTATTTAGCCTTTTAAGACCTACCATAGAACAAAGCCCGCCAGAGCTTATGTTTATATTTTTACACGCTGTAGTGTCATTTGTGTTAGCATTTCAAGTTTCCATACATCAACACAACTGTTAGAGCCCAAATTTGAATAATATGTATGCATTAAGTCCATAGTAACTACATAAATTGCAAAAAAGTGTAGTGCAATAAACTACAAAAAAACTGAAAATCGTTTTTGTTTTTTTACATATATTTCTAGTTAGAAAAATTTAAGAGGTGTATCCTTCAAAACTGTAAATACAAAAAAGTTGCACAAAATAGTTTCCAACCACGAGAAATTTATTTTGAGTGTCTTCATAGTTTTATTTTTGAGATACACTAATTTTTATATACTACAGGAAAAATGAAAATAAATATTATAATGCTTCAAAATAAACTATTTCCGACAGTGTAATTTGAGTTCTAAGCATCCAAGAAATGATACAGAAAAGCATAAAGTGAAACATGACTTTTAAAAACACCAACATAGGCTTATAAGGCCCTTTCGCGAAAATGACATCACTTCCGGTTTCGGGCAGGTAATGGCGGACATGCGATAGTTGCTCTGACATATATGCCAACGTAGGAAGTGTTATTGAACATCGGCAAAGCGTGTTTCTGGAATATTATCTTTTTGTTGCTGCAAGTGCTTCTTATGCAATTTTTGCAAAGCTATATGTGGAAGGAAACCGTGACCTAGGACAAGCTAATGGCATTAGATGTACGTACAACTCCTCCGGTTTCACATGCAAAATAAATTATTGCGCTACCTCACGTGGTTCCAGTTCTACATGGATTTAAAAATAGTTAGGTAAAACGAGGTGTGCCTGCTCCGACCAGTTGTAAAGGGTTAATGATATATTTTATGTAATAATTTATAAAATCTGGGTTAGAAACGATAGAAGACAAATGGCACGATAGACACTTTTCTATCGTCCACACGATATATATAGTCATATCGCCCAGCACTACCTCTCAGCTCTCCTGTAATTTCTTTTTAAACTTCTGATATAGTCATTTCTTCATTTTAGATGTTAATGTTTTTAATTTCAGTGGAGCAATAGACTGTAGTCTATTATTAAAATCATCAGTAATAAAAATCACAAGATGCAGGTCAAATCTGAACAGGAGTTTGTCTAAAAACATCAATAACATGTGCAGCCACTTCAGGAGTTATATACCGCTTCCTCACAGTTCTCACTCAGTTGAAAGGGGAGTGTTGCGTAAAAAGGTGTTTTTTGGAGTTTTCTACCCTAGTCCAACGTTATTCCTTCATTAAAAATGAGCCAGAAGTGGGTTGTTTTTTTTTTATTTCATTGAAGCATTTTAGAGCAGCTTGCGATCTCTCCCGACCATAATTCAGAACCGTCTGGACGGTGGTTTTGATGAGTCTCCGCTCTTTTGACAAATCTACGCCCACTAGCTGACGTAAATACGAAGTGTATTTTATGGTCCTCCCACTGCGTGCTCAACTGACCCATGGCTGCATCAGAAGGGAAGGAGAAAGCTTTGATATTTAATATTACAGTGTTACATATTGAGGCCAATACCAAAAAATACAAAAGACAACAAATAACAACACTTTTCCATTTGGCATCAGTTTCAACATTCAATAGGTATGAAAAGCTGCTCTTGTCAGTAAGTCTTTCTAAGTTCATCTTTTAAACAGCCATAAACTATCCTTGTTATTTTCTAAATTGGGGGGGTAATAAAATATTACAGTATAATATTAAATATGAGAATTGTGTTTCTTCTCATTCATTATTAGTAATATCAAAGGGAACTTTTACTTAATTCATTAAAATTCAGACCAAATAGAAAATAAAGGTATGTAAAAAAATTACCCTAACTTATTGTGAGTAGTGTAAATGCACACCTTTGAGTACAGTGTTCCCCCCAAAATTCGCGGGGGACAACCGGGAATAGTTTGAGAACGCGAATATGTGTAAGTCCTTCTCCCCTCCAATACAAACGACAAACCTTAAAATTTCACCCAAAACATTGCAGAAACATTTCAGATCTTTTCTGAAACATTTCTTAAAAAATATTACAGTAGTTGTGTCCACACACTTATTCTTCATTTTCTTTAAGGTGCACAATACGTAACCGTTTCTAACTACACCAACAATGTTTATCCCGCAATCAAACTAATCGCGCCAGCTGTCGGCAGTTACCAGTGATTCCTGATATTAGGGACAAAACAGGTTTTAATTTTCTAAAATATATTTTTTTATTTTTCAAAAACATATTTATAAATAATTGTTACACAGAGTGTTGGCTGTCTCACCATGTTTTGGTACAATCTCCCATGTAACAGTTGGTGAAATGTTAGTATTTGACCACTAGGCGGAGCTCTTGTAATGATAATTTAATTAATGCATTTTATTTTGTATGTTTTATTTTTATGTTGAGCATGTTAACATTTTCCTATTTGCATACCGGATTGGTGTAAAGTTACTTTGATACATGGAAAATAACCGGTTAATTCTGTAAGTATAAGGTAAGGGCAGAGGTCACTTCCTGTTTTGGGAAGTAAGGTCAGAGAAGCTGCTCATGGTGATGGTCTAGCCGTGTAATAGTCAAGCTAAGGAAGAAATAATAAGTCCTAAGTTCCAGTTACACCGGTTTGTCTACTTGCAGGCCAAAGTGGTATGTTTGTTTATATTTTGTGAATTTTATATTGCAATATGTTTTAATGCTGAAATATAATTTTCTTGTACATTTGTATTCACCAGTTCTACGGTGTACCTGTGTACGTTAAAAGAAGCACAGTAAACATCAGTGAGGAAGAACTCTTGTGTCTCTCGTGTATGTGTACAAGCCGGCATATCCCAGGTGTAACATTTTTTAATAATTTATGTTTTTGTCAACACCGTCAGACACAGAAATGCAAAAATATGTATTTTAAATTAAGTTGTTTCAGCTATTTTGACTATTAGCAGCTTCTCTGTTCTACTGTTTATGCACATATGTTTTCAAACTAATTATACCATGTTTAAAAGTAAGATTGTTTTGGCTTTTTATTACATACATATTTTCAGAAGCTTGTATTTAATCTCTATAAGAAACAATTATATTTAGCAGCATGCAAATGACACATTTATTGAGAAAATTACGCACTTTTATTGGAAGATCATGAGGTAGGAAAATATATGGTTCTTCAAAAGAGTAAAATAAAAAAAAACTCCATATTATGGAGTTGACAAGGTGCTGACGGTGGTGACACAAATCTGATGGTGGTGACACACTAGTAGAAAACAAGATATTATTTCTTTCAAAATGACCATTAAACCTTAACAACTTACGTAATATCACAAGACACATCATAACAATTCTGTTTTTGCACATGTCAAGTACATCTACATCTTAATAGTTCACCAGCAAGTAGCTGCCTACTACTCCTTGATTCCTAAAGCTCTCTGTGGTTGTGTGTTTAGACCCCGCTGTACTTTCTCTCCTTTTGTGTCTCTGTGCTTGTTTCCAAAACCTTCTCTTCTGCCTTTTTTCTCGTTCTTTCACATCACTGATGTTCTTTATTTTTCCCTCTTTCACTCTATTTCTCCATCTTTCCCTTTCCTTTATGAGAAACTCTTTCTTCAACTCAGGCTGACTATTTTTTTTTTTGCTCCTTTTTTGATCCTCCCTGTTCCTTCTCTTTCATTCCTTTAGTTACAGGTTCCCCTTTGCCATTCTAGCCTGAAATGTACCATCTTGTAATTACTATACTTTTTCGGAACCATATTCATTTATACAGATTAAGGATGAATATTCACAACACAATCATGTATTAAGCAACAGAAATGCTATCCGGTCTTTAAGTCTGACGTCATTAGCCATTTCCAGGTCCAAACTCCGCTGCAGATCCCAAAGTCAAAGGAACTCTGCGGCATCACTGAGAGTTACATACTATCTAAATTCTTTCATCTTTAATAAAATGATCAGTGTGGCTGAGTTAGAAGTTAGCTCACTGGTTTCCACCTACATTCCAACATAAATGAAGACAGAAAACTAAACAGCAGTGACTTTTGTCGGGTTACTGAAGTTGGACTAGCTGGTATATAATGATGTGCTATGTGTAGTGGCGAATTTCTGTCCCAAGCTTTGAAAAAATAATTCTTCCACTTCTTAATGTGAGCTGTCCAGATTTATTTCTGACGCGTACATACAAACAGATGATGTCACGGTCAAAAAACCATTTGCTGCTACAGCGCACATTTCCATTGCTGTTCTGGCTGCATCCTAACCTGCTACCACACATGCGCTGTAACGTTTTCTTACCCGACACAAATTAAACGCGCAGCATCTACTCTCTAACAACATGTTATACAAAATCAAACATGTAACATAATAGCTGAAACAGTATCAAAAATATTTTGCAATAGATTGGCTCTAACATTTCCAGCCCCATAATTGGAGGGCGTGAAGACTGACAATTATTGAACACTTACAAAAGAGCCAAATAACATCAATACTTTCTGTATCACACATGGTCATTCAAATTATCTTTCACAAAACCTGTAACCGATCAGAACATACACGGTATTTTCTCATTCCAGTTTACATGACATTCTCACAGATCAAGCATAGCTTGTCAATGGGTCTTTCTAAGGTGTTAGTCTTTGTCTTGATGATCACACGCCGCACCAGACCCTTAGCATCTGGAATGACACGAAGAACTCTCCCCAACACCCACGAGCTTCTTGGCGCTGACTCATCGACCACCATTACAACGTCCCCCACAGTTAAGTTTTTTCTGACCTGAGTCCACCTTTGACGCTCTTGAAGCATAGGCAAGTACTCGCGCACCCACCTCTTCCAAAACAAGTCAGCAAGATATTGCACTTGCTTCCAACGGCGGCGGGAGTATGAGTCTTCCTTTCTGAAAAGTCCAGGAGGCAAAACCGGCTTTTTCTTCATCAGTAGCAAGTGGTTAGGAGTCAGTGGTTCCAGGTCTGTTGGATCATCTGTTACTGTAGTAAGCGGTCTGTCATTTAGTACCGACTCCACTTCACACATCAGTGTCAGTAAACCTTCATCATTGACCAACTGTTCCTTCAGTATAGACCTCAGAACCTTCCTCACGGTTCTGATCTGCCTTTCCCATATCCCTCCAAAGTGAGAACCAGCGGGTGGGTTAAATACCCACTGGATTCCCTTTTGCATGAGACAATCTAGGATCTTTGACTGATTCCACTCTTGAATGGCTTCGCGTAACTCCCGTTCAGCAGCAACTAGGTTGGTGCCATTATCTGAACGCATGACAGATACCTGACCTCTTCTGCACACAAAGCGTCTGATGGCGTTCAGACATGAATCAGTATCCAAGGTGTGTGCAATTTCAATGTGTACTGCTCTCGTTGTAAGACAGGTAAACAAGCACAATCAGCTGGATTGATTGCTGTACCAACGTACCTCCACTGCTGAGGCTTTGTTAGCTCTCTAATGACCGCAATGCGATTGGCCACGAATGTCTTGAAGCGAAGATTCTCATTTTCAATATACTTCAACACAGTTGTGCTGTCAGTCCAGAACGTAGATTCATGAAGATTCATCTTAAGCTCTCTTCTTAACATTTTGTCTGTCTTTGCAGCAACCACAGCTGCAGTCAACTCTATTCGTGGAATAGTGGTTTGCTTCAGGGGCGCCACTCGGGATTTTCCCATCATTAACGTACAGTGAACACGTCCGTCTTTACTGGTCATCCTCAAGTATGACGCTGTTCCATATCCACATTCGCTCCCATCAGAAAAATGGTGGAGCTGTGCTGTTGCGACAGGACCGAAGTCCAATGGTCTGACACACCTGGGTACGGTTACCTCTGACAGCTGGCACAGCTCTTGTAACCACTTGTTCCACTTACGACTGAGCTGTTCTGGGATCTCATCATCCCAAGCAAGACCCTCCCTGCATAACTGCTGCAAGATCATTTTTGCAGGGAGAGTTCCTGGGGAAAGGAATCCCAGTGGGTCATAGATGGAGCTGGTGACGGAAAGTATCCCACGTCTCGTCACAGGTCTGTCTTTGATGTTAATCCTGAACTTGAATGCATCAGACTCAGGGCACCATAGAACTCCTAAAGCACGTTCCATAGGCAGCAGGTCATGGTTCAAGTTCAGGTCTCTGACATCTTTAGCTCTCTCATGCTCAGGGATGAATGTGAGCAAGGCACGACTGTTGCTTGTCCATTTCGTTAGGTGAAATCCTCCACCAGAGCACAATTCAGTGAGGTCTGTGTATAACTCCATACCTTGAGTTTCCGTGGCAACAGACTTCAAGCAGTCGTCAACATAAAAATTTTCCAGAACTGTGCTTACAGCTTCAGGTGATGATTTGCTGCGGTTCTCCTCTGCTGTTCTTCGCAGTGCATAGTTGGCACAACTGGGAGAAGAAGTCGCACCAAAGATGTGCACCATCATCCGGTACTCAGCAATGTCTCGATTGAGGTCCCCTGCTGGCCACCACAGAAAGCGCTGCAGGTCAGCATCGTCATCCGGTACGCGCACCTGATGGTACATTGCTTCGATATCTGCTGTAAAGGCAATAGGCTCTTCCCTGAACCGTGTCAGCACTCCGATCAACGAGTTTGTTAAATCTGGCCCTTGTAGAAGTTCACTATTCAGTGAAACTCCTTGGTAGCTGGCAGCGCAGTCAAAGACGACCCTCAGCTTCTTTTTTTGTGGATGGTATACCCCATGGTGGGGAATATACCACTGTTTGCCATCCTTGCGGTTTAACTGTGTTGTTGGAACCTCAACGGCATATCCCTTGCTCAACATGTCACTCATGAAGGCAGTGTATTCTTCATGGAGTGCAGGATTCCTTTTCAGCTTACGCTGAAGGCTCAGTGCACGCTGTAATACTGCACTTCGATTGTTCGGCATCTGAACACACAGCTTCTTCGTAGGAAGACTTATGGAATAGTGTCCATCAACGAGATGAGTAGAGCTTGACACAGACTCCATGAAGTGGTGGTCCTCTTGAGACATTCCTGCTTTATCATCACAGTGACGCTCTGGAAAGTCGTGGTTATACTGTCGTACAAGCAGTTGTTCCACGTTGTCGATGACTATTCTGTTCACAGTAGCACATGGTTGTACATCATTGGCTGCAGTATCTGTTTCTCTGAGTGGTCCATTCAGAATCCATCCAAGTGCTGTCTTTACGGCATATGGACCATTGTCCTCACTTGGGATCACCTTCCATGGCTCCAATATGGTGTATTCTTTAGTTCCAATGAGAAGCTCCACTTCAGCGTCAATATGAGGCAACTTCACCTCGCGAAGGTACGGCCACTTGTCAACCTCTTTCTGAAGTGGGATGTTCTCTCTGGAAACAGGAATACTTTTCTGTGTGAAGACCTTTGACAGTGCGATAAAGTTGTTGTCTGCCAGACTGCTGACTTCTAATTCTGTGAGCACATAACTCTCCTCTCGACTTTTGGAATTTATGGTCCTCAACGTCAGCTCAGTTCGTCTGCCTTGCACCTTCAACTGCCTTGCCAAGGCGTCGGTGCAGAACGATGCAGAGCTACCTGGGTCAATGAAAGCGTAAACCTCCACAGCCTTGTTACTCTTGCAGGACTTCACCCTTACAGGTACAATGGCAAGCACGCAGCTGCCTCCAGCCCCAGTACAGGCACTTGTCTCCTTTTCTTCAGACAACCCTGCTGGGCCTTTAGCAGTGCTATCCGTATTGACCTCAGTGGGAGGCTTCTCTTCCTCATAACTTGAGAAGTGCAACAAACTTGGATGCTTGAGTGAACAAACCTCGCACACCATCTTCTTTTTGCAATCTCTGCTCATGTGACCTTTTAGCAGGCATCCAAAGCAAAGTCCGTTTTTCTTCAAATAGTCCACTCTATCCTTATGAGTCTCCTCTCTAATCTTGTGACACTCTTGCAGTGTATGAAGTTTCCCACAGAACATGCAAGGTCTTGTGAAGGCGCAATTGAGTGACAGGTCACTCTGGTTCTTACTCACTCTGCTTCTTTTGTCCATTTCTGAACCTTGGTTAACCTTGATAGCAAAGCTGCTCCCATGTCTAATGTCTTTCTTCAACTTGTTTCCTTGCTGTGGCTTTTTTATGACCTTGTCTGACACTGCTGTTTCAAGATCGCCAAAGAGTGGGTCGGACATGATCTTTGCTTGGCATTCAACGAAGGCCACCAGCTCTGTGAATCTTACTCTGTTGCAGCGCCGCTCCTGGATGTCATATGCATGGGTTCTCCAGCGCTCTCTTATTTTAAATGGCAACTTGGAAATGATGACCCTCATAGTTGCTGGGTTGTCCATTTCTTCCATATAGTCGACATCCTCCATGGCATTACGACAGCTCACCAGGAATACGGAGAATGCGCTCAATGCCTTTCCATCTTCAGCCTTAATTTGTGGCCACTTTGACACCTTTTCGATTAGCGTGCTAGCAATCTGTAGCTCGTTTCCATATTTATCTTGAAGCAGCTGCAGGGCCCTTTCATACCCCCGATGTTCAGGCATATGCTGACAACTCCTCACAAGATCACGAGGCTCGCCTCGAGTATACTGCTCCAGAAAGTATAGCTTATCTGAATTGCTATCAGCTCTGGTGTCGATAGCGTGCATGAATGCCCTCATAAACGACCTGTACTCCAAAGGATCTCCGTGGAACACTGGCACTTCCCTTTGTGGTAACCGAGCCAGCTGTTGGTTCTTTACAAGCATCTCTGTGATATCTGCCTGTTTCTGCATAACTTGATGAAGCTCACTTGGTCTGGTCTCCTGAAGTGAGACACCCTCTTGGCGTTGGCTCGGCCCCTGCAGTGGAGTTCTATGTGTCTTAGGTATGGCCCCTGCTGCAGCACCTGGATCACCAGGATTCCTCCGAGAGGCAGACCTCTCTATCTCTGTTGGCTTCCCTGGTGTGTGTTTTACGTTGCCATGACCATTTTCGTTGTTCATTTTCAGGAGGTCACGCCATGGCGTTACCGTAAGTCTGGTTTCACTCACGTGAGACTTAACACCTTCACATTCCTCATACACTTTCACTTTGGCAGTAGACACTGCAATGGCTGTTTCAATATCCAGCCTTTCTTTTGCAGCTTTAATTTCTGCTTCTTTTAACTCTAGAGCCTGTTTTTCTTTCAGAGACGCTGCTCGTGCCATCAGAGCTGCTCTGTTAGCTTCTTCCTTGATGCGCTCTGATGATGCTGTCGACACCCTTGACGTGTTGGATACTTTAGACGTGGTTGACGCTCTAGATGCTTTTGACACTCTGGATGCACTGTCCATTGGCGTTATCTCTTGATCACATGTTTGTGCTTCAATCCATGTATTAACTCTATTAATGAACTGCAAACATCGTTCTGACATTGGCTGAAACCAAAGTTGCTGGTCAGCCTCCTTTTCCTCCTCATCTTTAATACACAGCAACACTGCATAATTGCATTCTTGAAACTCTTCATACAACTTCTTGTAAGCCTTCAGTGACCCTCTCACATCATTTACAGCCGGCAGAATTTCACGGCTCAAAAGTCGCTCAGTTTCATCTTCCTGTGCTGTCACTTGTCCTAATTTGCCTCTTCTCACCTTTGTGAGCTGATGCGGTTTGAACTCCAGACCCTTGTCTGTCATCGCCCTCTGGCTGTCATCACGCGTAACTACATCCACACTGTCGTTAATGCCGTCCACCATTGTAATTATATAACACCGCTAATCCGTAATGATTTTTCTTCGGCACAGCTGTCGGGTGGTGTACTGCACAAACTCCTTTATGCTACTTCCACAGGTAAGATGCATCTGAAAAAACACTTTTTACTTAGCTGTTCGCCGTGTTGTTGTGCGTAGGCGTCCTTATGCCGATGATCCGGTGACTTTTCTATGACTCAGTCGGTGGCTCCACCGTGCAAACATTCCTCCGTTATTCGCTGGTTTTTTGACTTTTATGTAGTGGCGAATTTCTGTCCCAAGCTTTGAAAAAATAATTCTTCCACTTCTTAATGTGAGCTGTCCAGATTTATTTCTGACACGTACATACAAACAGATGATGTCACGGTCAAAAACCCATTTGCTGCTACAGCGCACATTTCCATTGCTGTTCTGGCTGCATCCTAACCTGCTACCACACATGCGCTGTAACGTTTTCTTACCCGACACAAATTAAACGCGCAGCATCTACTCTCTAACAACATGTTATACAAAATCAAACATGTAACATAATAGCTGAAACAGTATCAAAAATATTTTGCAATAGATTGGCTCTAACACTATGTGATCACTAGTGACACAGCTATGTTAGCATAACATAAACACACTGAAGCATGAGGATGAACACTAGCTTTTTTCCACTTGATAAAAGTTAATGCAAGGGTTTCTGATGGTTAGGCCCACAGTGATCACTGACTGTTTTTAGGGGCTTGTTCAGATTAAATAGAGCAAGATAAAAAGCATTAAAACATTTTAACAGCACAACAGGCTTAATAAACACAGAGTAGTTTGGGCCCGGAAGCAGGATTCATACATCATCACTTAAAGACCAGCTCTCGGGGCAGAGATAGCCCAGTAGTGCCACACGATCGGAAGGTTGGGCGTTCAAATCCAACCAACAGCAGCTATCCTGGATTTGTAGCTGCCCACTGCATCACTGAGTGAATGGGTTAAATGCAGAGGACTAAGCTTTTACCCAAATGATTAATAATGTATACATAAACAATGAGATTCAAGATAAGGCAAATTTGAGAATATTCGACACATCTGTAAAGCAGAAATATCAGTAAAATACACAGGAAGTAATATGATTGAAATATTAATAAAAATAACTTAATATAATTGATGAATAGGACACTTTTGTGGCATTTGTCAACACCATTAGAAAAAGGGTCAAAACAAACCGTCAGACAAATATCCTGATGGTGTTGACATCTGATGGTGCTGACAAAATACCCTACTTTCTCTCATAACACATGTTTTTCTGACAGAAGCCATCTTGTTTTTCATCATTTGCTTATGGCCTCTACAATCTAACTAAATTAAGCTCTTTTTACAAAAAAAATAATAATCTTGCATTACATCGACTTTGGTTTTGACGCACTATGGTTGTGACACAGAGTTTTATCAGAAAGGTATGTCATAAATAAAATAAAAATTTAAAAGAATTATCACAGCAGTGACCTCATGGCATGTGTATCAAACAGGAAGTGGTAAAGGGGTCCTAAGCTACCCACAATAATTCCTGATTTTTTTGTACTTTTAAAAAAATGTGATGGTGTTGACAAAAACTCTGGACACGATTTTAATCACTTAAAAAATATGCAAAAATACATTTTCAATGTCATATTTTGATATTATATAAGGTATTGACTTAAATACTTAGTGACGAGAGCCATGATGTTTAATTTTACATTACTTTTATTTTTTTTCTGTATTTTAATAGTATCACACCTGCTTCTGGACAATGGATTTTTAAGGTAGTGGTAATCTATTGTACCATTTAAAATAAATATATATGTATAAAAAATGCAAAATCATACTTTTGTTGTATAAACATTGCCTTGGTTTGTCTTTTAGTCAGTTGGGTTAACACTTGTATTCATATTTTTAACACCAAAATTGGGTTTTACCTGGCGGACATGTTTTGTTTATCTCAAGAATGACAAATGACAAGAGCTGGAGAAAGTTCCCAGGGAGAGGAAAGTCTGGACATTTTTGCCAAAGTGAGTTCAGATCGAATGCGGTGCGTTCCTTGTATTGCTTCGTATCGCTTCCACTGTGTGTGAAATGATACTGGAGTTCGGCTTCAGTGGCCAGGGTTTACCGATTAGATGATTTCAGCCATTGGAGCCGTTAAAAATGTGCGAGCGGTGCTCGTATCAACCATAGACACAAATTAAAATATCAACCTCGGGGCGCCGGTCTTGTTCCACCATCGGATCATCGTCCATTAGCGTTCAAATACTATGTTAGAGCGAACACACACTGTGTTGGACAGAAAAATCAACGCATTGTCTGTGTTTATGTGCTAAACCTGGAGGAGTCACGTGACTGAGAAAAGATCTGCGAATATGTGAAACCAAAATTTTGACATGCGAATAAGAGGGGGAAGACTACTGAATTTTTGATGATGGCATTTTTAGTCTATAATTTAATAATAAAAACAAACATGGTTTTGTTTTAAAGAGGTTATCAATTGAATTTTACAGTAAACTTTTTGCAGAGATTATTTATTAACATTCTCGGGTCAAAGAATTGGACACAATACATGAACACATTTTTTTAAAAACTATACTCTGTGTGTCTGAATTTCATTATAAGTTAATGGTTTTTGTTTCTGGATGTAAAACAAAATCAGTGAAATATACTTAAGTTTATTCCAAAATCTTTTCTAAAATTCCTTAAATATAACTTACTTTACCATCAAATTTATTCTGTGTACATCTTTATGAACAAAGCTTGTTCATTGAAAGAAAGTCCATTACTCAAGCAACCAACAATTTGCAGCTCATCTTCTGGATATCTCAAAAATATACACTTGTTAACAGGAGAAGGCACAGTCTTACTAATGATAATTTAAACCAAACAAAGTTTCCCATAAAGCGATAGTAATAACAGTTTACCTGCGGCTCAATGAACCAGTTCCCAGTTTTCCGTCCCTCCTGGTTGGGGCACGTATAGTCAAAGGTGTAGGCGCTGTAGAGCGGGATCCTGTGGGTAGTAGAATACAGCGAAGCAAAGAAGTACGAGCTATCGTAAAACTTTTGACATATTTTATGGGCATTTTGATCAAAACCTTGAGGCTGTCTCCCTTTGTAGAAGAACTCTGAACAGTATATAAAGTCATTGACAACCTCTGTTAGTGTAGGTAGAACACCACACAGAGCCAGAGCGAGGACAGCCCAGACTATCATGACTGCGGTCTGACTACAGTCAGAGAGGCAGATGTTTTAAACAACAAACCGTCACTCGACTGTTTGATCTGCCTTTTTTTTTTTTTCTACAAACTGCAGTGATGCAACTATTTACATTCAATTCTGTCCCTGGGGGACTTTGCTCCCTTCCTTCCTCATGCAAGATTAAGAAGGTAAAATTCTAAAGTATAATGAAAAACATAAAAAAGTAAAATTTCAACAATCTGTAAGAGAAATGTTAAAGGGGGTTATTGTTTGTTTTGGGGGTAATAATAATAATTCTGATCTCCCAGAATGTAAAGATAAACATGGTACAAATTTTTGGGCTTAAAACTGTGGTATTTGTTGACATTTTCACAGACTTTAAACTTTTTTCTCCTCTCATTTGAAGCTCTAGTAGACAGGGCAGATGCTGTTCCTTGTTTTGCAACATGAGCCAGTCTTGAGCCTTTGCAAAATGATCTGCACATTTTTGGTGGAGCTTCTGTTGGATTTATATTTTATTATTGTCATTTGTATTGGGAAATATCTAACCATATATGCTTAGAGGCGTATAATCGATTGTGTAGTGATAGGATGTGTGATCCTTAGTGGTCAGCAAAGACTTTGTGTGCATACCAGAGTGTTCTGGCATTCACACCTACACCCTGGGAGCATGGGAGAGGTCGTACCTTCTTTTATTGTTTTATGGTAGGATAAACATATTGTAACGATGGTTAAATGTTATTTTACAGTGACAGGTTGGTTATCTCTGCATGCTGTTGTTATTTCTTTAAGATACATGTTTGGTTGTGCTGCAGGAAAAAGGGAGTTAATGTATGCAGGAAGGGGAGGGGGTTCTTCATTGTTGTGTGACTGTATGGGGCTGAAGTGAGGTGTTATACGAGGGCACTCCCCCTGAGTTAACGGCCCGTTTGCCTGTGTTATGGAATAAACGGACAAACTGACTTCAAACGTCTGGTTCTTGAGAACGTTACACTGGTGTCAGAAGTGAAGAAAGAACACCTAAAACGCCCGACACCCTGTTGCTGGCGACGCTGACTGTCACGAGACACGAGGATGTTGCCGGACAAGATTAAGAAGGAGACAGAGGAGAGGGAGGAGAGGGAAGTTCGTCCGCGCTCGCCTGCCCATAGAGTGAGGGAAACAGCGCTGCGGCTGTCTGCTGAGGCTGGATTTTCTCCAGGTTTGACTAGGCTCGGGACCTTTTTGCACCGTGGCCGCGATTCCGGTGGGAGGGAGTCGACCTCGCTTGGCGCGCCGTCACATGATGTAAACAAACATGGCGGCGCCCAGCAAGCTGCGGCGAACATAAAAACGCCTAAGTTCAGCGGCAAGACGCCATGGGAAGTGTTTATTGCACAGTTTGAGCTGTTAGCTGTTGCAGATGGCTGGTCTGAGGAACATAAAGCTCTCCAATTGGCTTTGTGCCTGTGTGAGGATTCAGCTGCATGCCTGCTGCTGCTGACCGAGGAGCAAAGGGGAGATTATAATGCTCTGGTTGGGGCAGTTCAGAGACATTTCGGGCAGTATAACCAGCCGGTGCTGCTGAGGTCGGGGTTCCACAACAGACGCAGATTGCCAGGAGAGCCCCTTCGCATTTTGGCCCATGAAGTCTAGTGTCTTTGCCGGAGGGCGTATGACAGCATGCCACCATCAGGCATGCAGGCGAAGTTAGCTCGGGACCAGTTCCTGCAGGCCCTGAGCCCTAAAGAGCTCCGTATGCAAACTCAGCTTGCTCAACCGGTCATCGCTGTGGGCTGGACCCAGGTTGACGACTTTTGACATGTTCCAGTGATGATTGCGGGGGTGTCCTGTACGGCCCTTCTGGACACGGGGTCCAATGCAACACTGGTCCGACCTGATGTAGTCCCAACCGGAGCTGCTGTGCAACCAACTAATGTGCGACTTAAGAGGGGAGTGTTCCAGTTTAAGGTGGGGGACCTCAGTGTGCCTTATGCTGCCTGGGTGGCTGACGTGCAGGACGCCTGCATCTTTGGGCTGGATTTTTTGTGAGCCATTGGTGGTGTATTGGACTTGGGCAAAGGCTTCCTCATACTCCCTGATGGGAAGAAGGTGCAGCTTATTCCTCCACCGGTCTGCCCAGCATGTGCCGCAGCGTCCACCTCCACCGCATACCCACCAGCAGAACAGCAAGCGGGGGAGGAGGAGAGGCTCTCAGCAGTGAGGAGCATCTGGTCAAAGAACTGTGAAGGGCTGAGTCCACGGCAGCAAGAGAGTCTATGGCAGGTACTAAAAGAGTTTAGAGACATTTTTGCCCTGGAAGAAAGTGATGTTGGCTTGACACACTTGGTAGATAGAGCACGTCATTGAGACCGGGGATGCCCAGCCTATTAAAGTGCGCCCCCCGCCGCCTGCCCCTGGCTCATCAGGAGGCTGCTGACAGAGAGTTGCGTGAAATGATGAAGGCGGGCATCATAGAGCCATCTAATAGCCCGTGGGCCTCCGCTGTGGTGATGGTGCCTAAGAAAAACAACCTAAGGATGCGTTTCTGCGTGGACTGCAGATTACTCAACAAAGTGACAAAAAAGGACTCTTACCCCCTTCCCAGGATTGACGAGTCTCTCGATTTAGTAGCCGGATCCTCCTGGTTCTCCACCCTGGTCGCTGAGGTCAGCTGTGCTGGAAGCCTGCCATGGGAGCACTGGCTCCGGCCACTTTGGGGTCTCCAAGCCCCTACGCCACCTCTGCCAGGGCTACTACTGGGGTCAGCAGCGGAGGGATGTGAAAGACTTTTGCCGCAGCTGTGATGCATGTTCCTCGCACAAAGGGCCACAGGACCAGTCCCGGGCTCAGCTTCAGCAGCAACCAGCAGGAGCTCCAATGGAGCGAGTAGCTGTGGACGTCATGGGCCCATTTCCTCATACAGACAGAGGAAACCGCTATGTCCTTGTGGCCATGGACTATTTTACCAAGTGGCCAGAAGCATATGCCATCCCAGATCAGGAGGCTGAGACTGTCGCTGATGTATTAGTGGAGGGGATGTTCAGCCGCTTTGGAACAGCAGAGACCCTCCACAGTGACCAGGGGCGTAACTTTGAGTCCAAGGTATTTGCTGCCACGTGTGAACGCCTTGGGATTAAGAAGACCCGCACCACCCCACTTCACCCCCAAAGTGATGGACTGGTGGAAAGGTTTAACAGGACGCTGGCCCAGCAGCTAGCCATCCTTACCTCAGAACACCAACAGGACTGGGACTACCATCTTCCCCTTATCCTCATGGCCTACAGGTCGGCAGTGCAAGACTCCACCCAATGTACGCCTGCCCTGCTCATGTTAGGGAGAGAGCTGAGAACTCCTGCCGAGTTGGCTTTTGGGAAGCCCCCGGGCGCGCCAGAGGTGCCACCAGGCCGGGACTACGCAAGGAAGCTGCAGGACCGGCTGGATTCTGTACATTCCTACGCCCGGGAGCAGCTGGTGAAGGCAGGCCTGCGCCAAAAGAGGAATTATGACATCACCACTAAGGGGAGGCACTTCCATGCTGGGGAGCTGGTGTGGGTCTACAGTCCAAAGAGAAAGAAAGGACGGTGCCCTAAACTGGATAGCAGCTGGGTGGGGCTCTACATAAACATGAAAAGTAAAGAAAAGATAAAAAAAATAAAATGAAAGGAGTGATCCCTCAAACAGAGACCCAAAGAAAGCTAAAATGTAATGTACCCAGCACAAGCCTAAATCAATTGTGCAGGTGCAGACCCTTGAATACTAAACAATTGCAGCTGAGAACAGGTGGGTCTTTAACCTGGTACGGATAAAGCACTTTTGCCGAGTATGAGCATCATACGAGTAATATGAGTCCATATCTGTGCTCAGATTTAATACAAATTCTCATTGGGAAGCTGACCGTGTCTGTGTTCTCCCGGAGCCACCATACTCCCGAATTTCTCCTGATATCTGATGACGTCGCCTTTCATAAACACGCCCTGTTCACCTACTTGATTCGTATGTCTATGAGGAAAACAATCAGCTGTAATTAGTGATGCACGCGGCAGCAGCGAGCCACAAGTTTTCAGACGTCTTTATGTGACTGACGGAAGGTGCAGTTTCAATTACTTTTTACATCCTCCATTAAGGATTAAAAAATGTTTCAACCAACCTCACATCTAGTTTCTAATCAATAAATATAACAATTTCTGATCAACCCATATCAATTTGCCAGTAAGTGACGCGACTATTTACCTTGGATTTCCTAACTTCTTGACTTTGCTCCCATTCGGTAGGCTTGCAAAAACATTGTGATAAACACTTAAAATTTCAACATTCTGTTGCAAAATCATTACAAATTATAAAAATAGGGCCTCATTCACAGTTTTCCCTTTTATTTCTTGACTTGGTTTTTATAAGCTACCCAAAGCAAACTTAAAATTGGCTTTCACAACTATTATCTTCCGCTTTGTTTTGTGCGATTGTGGCGAATTCATTTTTTTGATCAATGTCTTTCTTAATGTTTTTAAAAAATATTTAAAAGCAAACTTGGAGTCCCAATGAAATACTGATAATATTGAAGTTTCAATACACCAAACAGAAATAAGAAAATATGTCTGATTAATTCAGTAGTTCTCAAAGTGTGGGGTGCGCCTCAGTCTGGTCTTAACTACATCTTCCTTTTCAGAAGGCAGAATTTCCAGAGTTCTGAGTACAATCGAAAGCACCACAACTGCAGTTTTCATGTTGGATGTAAAAAGCGCACATGACGCTGTGACGTAGGCTAGAATCATGGCGGCGGTCAACGACGGTCCAGGCGTGGGATTTCTCTTGTGGAAATATGCACCTTATCTTTTCCTTTCTATTGGTAGGTGGCACAGTGCACTGGCAAGTAAGCAAGCTAGAAGACTGGCAATCTTGCTGGGTATCCAGTTACGGAAGCAACACATTAACAAGAGAATTCTGAGTAAAACCAAAGTTACCTTCCCTAGTAACTAGTTACTTTGAAAGTAATGAATAACTTTAAGTAACTGAGTTACTTTTGATAGAAGTAACTAGTAATGTAACTAAGTTATTAATTTAAAGTAACTTACCCAACACTGCCTACCGCACATGTGCGAAATGTATCTACTTCCACTCAAGTTTTTGCCAGATAGCGATTCTTTTAAGATGTTAAAAACAACAATAATTACATCTTAAAATGAAACGGTTAAGGTTTGGGTTAGAGTCAGGGTTTGTTTATGTTTACGCCCCAAAAAAATCCTGACATCCAAACATTTATTTTTTTGGGGACGTCCAAACATTAGTTACCCCCCCAGCAGATTCAATTTCGGTGCCCGGGATGCCACAAGTACGAGCCCATGGGCTGCTGCTTACTGCTGTACCTGGTGGGTGGAGTGTTCTGAGGGCGTGTGGATATTCCAATATTCCGGCTTGTGACGTAGAAAGCCGATCAGAAACAGCTCAATCAGAGACTGAATGCAAGATCAATTAAGAAACCTCTATCTCACTCAAAACAGCATGGATGGGGGGGGGGGGGGTTTGCCAAATTTGTATGCATGTATATGCACCAGAGACACACAATAACACCCCAAATCCCAGGAAAAGTGATTTTTTCATAATATTTCCCCTTTAACTGTTGAGGATTCACTCATTGCTGCCATTCCTTTAACATGGGGAATTTTTAGGCTGCATTTATTAGTCTGTTTACTATGTGGACTTACTGTGGTTCTGCTTCAATGTGCACAGATGTTTCCAGTATTATTGTGCATTAACTCAATTTAATAAAACACTTGATAAAACGGCATGTTGTTATTGCAGCCTAGAGAGCTTCTGCTTCTCAGTATGAAGTTCCTCGTTCAATTCCAGCTGGGACCTTCCTGTGTGAAGTTTCCATGTTCTCCCTGTTCCTGTGTGGGTTTACTCTAATCTAGTTTATTCCACAGTCCAAAAATATGCTGCTGGTTAATTAGACACTAAAGTTCCCCTATGAATGCTTGTGTGGCCCTGTGATCAGCTGGCAACTATCCAGCATCGCTGGCCCTTAAGGGACCAAGAACAAGAAAATGAAAACAAAAACTCTCAATTATGTCTTTTCACTAAAGTACTCACCAGATGTAGTGCACTACGTGGTTCCTTTTTAAACTAGCATTTTCTAATTCTGAACAAGTAGTAAAATGTACTCAAAATCTGACTTTAGAGTGAACTCCCTGAAAAATTTCTTGTGCAGTTAACTTAAACCAAAGATAACTTCAAATATTAAGTTTCGTATATCTTATATTTAATTAGACTGTACTCAAAAAGGTGAAGTTTTTCTACCTTCAGAAACTTAAGAAAGTGCAATCACTTGAAGAAAAAGTTTTAAGGACAACCAACTTATCCGGTTTTTCAGCGCAGTTACTTGGTGTCCACCATACTCCCAGGGCTGTGTGGGTGGTAGCTCCTATACTGAACCGTTTGTGAAGGTTGGACCAAACTGTTTGAACTTCTATTGAAAGAAAAGTTAAGCACAAATTTTAAAACACAAATAATTGACAGGTTGAATTTCTAGGCTCGAAGGGGGGGGGGGTTAAATGCAAAACCTCACTGCCTTATCAGAAACATGCCTAAAGTGGTTTTTCTATTTCTTTGAGGCATTTTTGAGCAATTTGCAATTTCTCTTCCAGTTTTTAGCACATTCAAAATGCACGGTTGAGCGTGACTGCGCCCTCTCTACATGAGGGTGACCACAAGCCTATGTGCATTTTATAGCCCTCTGTTTTCTAGCGAACCACAGGCTTAGTCCCTCTCACTATGTGCTGACGGGGAGTGACTAAGCTTTGATTGACAGTTAGGCACATTTTAAGCTTCTTAAAAGAAAACTTGAATTAAGCATACGTTTTTAGAAGGGTTTTTTTTATAATGCTGATGAACAGAGTAATTTTAAGCTAAAAAAATGGTACCATGTTTGTCTATACTGTACATGTTATGAGATAAGATTTATTACCCTGAAAAAGCACATTAAATCCCCTTTAAGGGGTGTTCAGATTAAACGCAGCGTGTTCCATCGCATCGCTTCCCCCGAGTCTGTTTATCTACAGGTAGAATGTTCCAAACGCCATAGGGGGGTCGGTGTGGCGCACACAAGGACTTGTGAAAGTTCAGCTGCTCGCCTCTAACCGAGCTGATTCCAGTGCTCGTGTTAAATGAGGTTGAGCTTTTTATCACCTTCTTAAACCACAACAGCCGTGGATTTTGCCGTTTGGTGTGTTTAGTTACCTGCTCAGCAGATTTTTGGATTGTTAGAACACAATCCAAATGGCCAGTTTTTTTTATTCATCTCAAGGTATTGTAGGTTTAAATGGCTTTAATACTTGCCAATCACTTTGAGAGCTAAGCTATAATCAACAGAGAGCAACCACGCAAAGTTTTTGTTTGTTTTTTTTGCTCCATATGTTGTAGCAGTTAGTGAACAAGACTGAGAATGGGACTCAGAGTTGGATGTCAAAACGATAATATACAATCTCACAAAATTCATCTTATTTGTTTGGACAGATGGTCGTTTACCTGTGGCTTAGCCCACACAGTCATGACTGTGGTCCAAGAACAGTGACAGTGATTTCATAAAGCAAACTGACACATGATTGGTTTGATCAGCCACACTTTTCACAAACAATTTTCCACTAATTGTTGTAACTATTTTAAAGTGGATTTCCTAACTTCTTGGCTTTGCTCCCGTTTTGCACATTTTAATTATTCCATTCTGTGCTATTGAACGTAATAAGCCATATCGGTATTGCGAGTGCGCATGCTCACGATGGCGGCTTGGACCCCAGGTCACAGCTTTTGGACGAAAAAACAAACCCCCGGCTCAACTGCAAACAGCGTATGCATGCGTGTGTTTTCATTAATACAGAGGCTGTTAAAGCCACTTAAAGGCTGTTTTTGGCGGATTTTTCAAATAAGCCTGGTACTCATTGTGTTGTGCTTGGCTGTGGAAACGGCAGTTACCACACTGAACGGTGGAGAATGCAAAACGAACCAGTGTATGAATGATACGGATCCTTGTAATGAACCACCATTTATTCTATATACATTACATACTCAAAGCGCTTTTACACTACAGTTTCTGCCAGCTACCCATTCGTTCACACAAGCACACAATGGTGGGGGAGCGGCCACGCCGCTTTACCAAGCCCACTAGGGGCAATTAAGGGGGTTCAGTGTCCAAGGACACTTTGACATGTGGCTGGAGGATCGAACCCACAGCCCTACGACTGCTCTACCTCCTGAGCTATAGCTGCCCCCCGCAACTGAAGCTTCTGAACCACAGGTGCTTATGTCCATTACACTGACTAACTGATGACAATAATAGCATTAACTTTTCTAATGCTGATTTCTTTTCTGCAGCCTTTCATTTTAGTTTAGGTAAGTCCTATAGGAGCAAACATATTTTCAGAAACCTCCAGTTCACATGCATACAGTTGCACATCCATCGCTGGGAGCTGCCGAGTCTCATTACAAAATGTGGCTCTGGCCACCAAACAGCTGAAGTCAAATGGTTCAGGGCTCTTGCCACATGGTACTACACAAGAGCTACAGTGGTAATGCAGACCCTGCTTGGCATTTCTGCAAAATGAAAATTCTGGACAGAAAAAGTGAAAACAAAAGAAAATCTAACTAAGTAAGTAAGAACAGGTTAATAAGCATTTGTCTCTTTTTTAGCTCGAGATTTTTATCTCTACAGTTTGGCTGATTGTAAGAAGAATGCTGGACAGAACAAAAAGAGCCCTAGGACACAGTTTTGCTCTAAAAGCTGCAGAAAGAGGCAATGAAATTTTATTTTTCGTTTACATTTCAGCAGACGGTTTACTCAAACTGGCCTACACACCAAACATGTTTTACAATGGAGTCGATGTGGGTTAAGAGCCCGTGGGGGCTCGGGGGTTGGGAAGCGCATCTATAACCGGAAGGTCGCCGGTTCAATCCCCGGACTCTCTGTCCTGGTCGTTGTGTCCTTGGGCAAGACACGTTACCCTACCGCCGATGGCGTGATATGGCAGCCTCGCTTTTGTCAGTCTGCCCCAGGGCAGCTGTGGCTACAACAGTAGCTTGCCTCCACCAGTGTGTGAATGTGAGAGTGAATGAATAGTGGCATTGTAAAGCGCTTTGGGTGCCTTGAAAAGCACTATATAAATCCAATCCATTATTAAGTGTCTTGACCAAAGACATTGACTGTCTGATCCAAGATTTGAACTTCCAATCCCCCAATTGCCAGTATTTCCAATCTACAGCCATCCCCTTTTGTCCTTTGATAACTCCAAAATGCTACAAGTAACTTCAAAATCTTACACCTGACTGTCAGTAAAGCGTCAGATAAATGTGTAAACTGAATGCTGTTAAAAAATACTCACAGGAGACTTGATGTGTGCCCCTCGAGTGGGGCAGCTTTAGTTACAGATTAGCAATACTGATGACACAGACATACAAATATTGCGTAAGTATTTATGTCCACATATTAGGGAGCTCTGCTTTATGTGTCCAAGTCAAAACATATCTTTAGCTGAAGCTGCATGTATGTAATCATTTCAATATCCTTAAACATGAAAAAGTAGGGATTAGGCATTGCACAGCTTCGAACACAAAGGTTTTTGTGTGCCAGGCCTTTGGGTTATATATTTTTTGTTGAAGCAAGCATGGGACTGACTGGAAAAACAATTACTGCTCTGCTCTGTCAGGATATTTGCTCACAGATTTTATCTGGGTCAGTCTATCATTTTGAACCAATTCCCGTCATTTTGAATCTGAAAACACGGACTGGAAAACTGGTGACCCTGTGGCTGGTCTAAAACCAAAAACTATCATTGACTACGTCTGAATGCAAAGGAACTTTCTGATACTAAACTGAATAAGACTGTTTACCAAATAATTGCCACATTTAACTATGCAATAGGTGTTGATATTGTAATAACTTGAGCAATTAAAAGTTAATATCTGCTGTCAGTGTAGCAGAATTGCCCTTTGTGTTTGGAGTTTGTCAGCTGTCTTCCTGTAAACAGCACAATTGGAACGGCTTCAAGACTTTAACCCAGATACAGACTGATTTTGTTCTAATTTCCGGAGTTAGTAGTTTCCAGTACAAGGTCACTTTGAGCAACTCTTGACCAATGTTCCCTCTAAGCTGCGCACGTGCGCAATTGCACACTGCTGGCACAATCTCTGCGCACAGAAAATCTGTGTGCCGCAAAAACAAACAAACAAACAAAAAAAACGAACCTGAATTGAAATTAAAATTAAAACTTTAACACTGCAAAACAGAATTGTTAATCAGTGTTAATCAGACTGGCTGCTCCCGTATGGGATTAGAACGATGCCACCTAATCCCACAGTCCAGCCAATAATGCGATTTACATTCGTATATACGCAGCTAATCAACGTCATTGACAGGCTATGACAGCGTCCTTATTTGCCCTAGCAAAGCGGCGTGACTGATGTGGAGTGAAGCCACGTCAAAGACAACGTGTACAACCATTGGAGATGTGAGCAGGACAGACGGAACAATTGACGGAAGAAGTGTGGACTTTATACCAGTTTTAAAATTGTGTTGATCGGCCACGTAAAACCAAAGTAGTGATAAAAAAAATATGCAATGTTTGGTTTTCCTGAATACTATTATTGTTTATATTTAATGCGGGAAGAAACTGTAAAAACTGCGTTTTATATGGAAAACGCTCGAAAGCACTCTCCACCTGGGGGGAGGAGGGAGGGGTTAGGAGTCACGGAGGTGTTTGAGATGTGAGAGATTTGAGACGTTTAGCGCAAATCTTGTGTAGTTAGTGTGTAGTGTAGTAAACAGCTGCAAAAAACTTTGTTGTTTGCATAACTCAGTGACTTTTTTGATGAAGTAACTATATAATTAATTGCCCAACATTGGTCTTTATATACTGTATTTTGCAGACAGAGAGTTACTTAAGCAACTTAAGCTTGTGAACCAAAGGTGCTTATGTCCATTACACTGACTAACTGATGACAGTAATAGCATAGTAATGTTGGGACTTTCATTTTAGTTTAGGTAAGTCCTATAGGAGCAAACATATTTTCAGAAACCTCCAGTTCACATGCATACAGTTGCACATCCATCGCTGGGAGCTGCAGAGTCTCATCACAAAATGTGGCTCTGGCCACCAAACAGCTGAAGTCAAATGGTTCAGGGCTCTTGCCACATGGCACTACAAAAGAGCTACAGTGGTAATGCAGACCCTGCTTGGCATTTCTGCAAAATGAAAATTCCCAACTCTGGACAGAAAAAGTGAAAACAAAAAAAAAGATCTACTAAGTAAGAGCAGAAAGGGGAAGAACTGGTTAATAAGCATTTGTCTCTGTACAGCCATCCCCTTTTGTCCTTTGATAACTCAAAGGACAAAAAAAAATACTCACAGGAGACTTGATGTGTGCCCCTCGAGTGGGGCAGCTTTAGTTACAGATTAGCAATACTGATGACACAGATGTACAAATATTGCATAAGTCTTTATGTCCACATATTAGGGAGCTCTGCTTCATGTGTCCAAGTCAAGAGACCTGTTAGAGATATAATTTTTCTGTTCATTATCCTTCCCGCTTTGCTCCTGTCCATAAACCGCACAGATGCTGCGTCTGAGTCTGAGCACCACATACCTGCTGCTGCTGTCGTGGGTGCATGTGGTGCCAGGACATACCACTACCACCTACCAGCTTGATGTACCGTACAGCACGCAGTGGGGGGACTGGGGTGCCACGGAGATGTGTCCTTTAGGCTCTTACGCTGTTGGCTTCAGCATCAAGGTGAGTGGTGAAGAGGATTCACTCCTGCTTTAAAGTCTCTGGTAATGGTTTATCTATAACAACAACTGCTCAAACCGCTCTTCAAGCTGATGTTGGTAACCTTCTTATTAATGGTATGGTAATAACAAAGTAACGTGGTACATGTAACATGTACCACGTTACTTTGTTCCATGGTACTTAAAATGTGTAAGGATTGGTACATAAAAAATGTTTTTTTTATGTCTGTACATATGGGTTATTAAAAAGGGGTATTGTGTTTTCATTGGCAAATAATTCTTATCTCATAGCATGTTGAGATAAACTTCTTCTGATAAAGAGAACGAAAGAAAATGAATTACAAGTAAAAAATAAATAAATTGAAACAATCAGGACAGACATCAACATTAACATGTCCACAATATAATAATAAAATTAAAAATAATTAAATTCTTAAACAATGTCACAGCATTTTTTTTTTTTAAAAATCTATCATTTAAATAAGTTTTAAAATCTGCCTTTCAAACCTAAAGTAGTAAAAAAAAATTGTAAATCATCCTAGTCTGTGGTTGCATTGACTGAAAGGGCCGAGAACCAAGTGAGGAGGGACTGTTACCATGATCAGGTTTGTAGAACTGGTAGTGGATGAAACAACAAAAGCTAGCTTACATAAGGAGGCGAGAGACAAAGGAGAAATTAACAGTAACAAGTACATTTTTGGTTGAGTGAATAATGAAGTCCATTTTAGTGAGGATTAACGGAATGGTGGGGAGATTTGAAGATGTTTTTGTTAAAAATCCAGTGGTAGGGTGGAAATGGGTGTCCAATAATCCAATTTTTTCATTGGGTTATGAGGCCAATAGGTTAGATCTGGCCGAGTTCAGTCGCAGTTCAGCTTGACAAGTGTCCATGAGGACATCCCACAGATTTAGGTCAAAAGTCTCGTGCATGGATCAACAGGTTATCCAAGTAGACCACAATAGTGGAAATGTTGTCGATAGGTCTGTCAAGCGATTAAAATTTTCAATCGAGATTAATCGCAAAATGTCCGTAGTTAACTCACAATTCATTGCAAATTTTTTGTGATATTTTTTTATTGCAAAAAATTTATATTTAGAACAATTTATCCATTTCATAACTTTTTTTAAGACAACAAAATATAAAACATTATACAAATACTTTGTAACCCTGTATCTAGAAAAGCTTTCTGAATAAAAAAAATATGATGAAATAAGAAAATGTGAAATTCAAGCCAAAGAGCAAAATGAAATTAATATATTGACCAGACCGAGAGTCCTTATCCATGGCCTCACCAAACTCCTCCCAGGATCGAGTTTTTGCCTCCACAACCAACCGGGCTGCGTCTTGCTTGGACTGCCGGTACCTGTCAGCTGCCTCAGGAGTTCCACAGGCCTGCCAGGCCCGATAGGACTCCTTCTTCAGCTTGACGGCATCCCTTACCTCTGGTGTCAACCACCGGGTTCAGGGATTGCCGCTTCGACAGGCACCGGAGACCTTACGACCAATACTCTGAACAGCCACAGAGACAATGGAGGTGGCAAACAGAGTCCATTCAGACTCAATGTCTCCGACCTCCCTCGGTACCTGTTCGAAGTTCTCCCAGATGTAGGAGTTGATGACCTCCCAGACAGAGGGTTCTGCCAGATGTTCCCAGCAAACCCTCACAGAACGTTTGGGCCTGCCGAGTCTCCAGCTTCCGCCCCTGCCAGCGCATCCAACACACCACCAGGTGGTGATCAGTTGACAGCTTAGCCCTTCTCTTCACCCGAGTGTCCAAAACACATGGCTGGAGGTCACCTGAGACAACTACAAGGTGTCCGGCCTAAGGTGTCCTGGTGCCACGTGTACTGGTGGACACCCTTTTGCTCGAACATGGTGTTCGTTAAGGACGAACTGTGACGAGCAGAGAAGTCCAACAACAGAACACCACTCAGGTTCGGATCAGGGGGGCTCTTCCTCCCAGTTACTCCCTTCCAGGTGTTACTGTCGTTACCCAAGTGAGTGTTGAAGTCTCCCAGTAGGACAATGGAGTCCCCCGAAGGTGTATTTTCCAGCACCCCTCCGAGAGACTCCAAGAAGTACTCTGAACTACTGCTCAGCCCGTAGGCTGTAACAACAGTCGTAGACCTGTCCCCCCCGCCTGAAGGCGAAGTGCCTCTCACCATGGCAACTCCAGAGTGGCAAGCCCGACTATATCTAGCTGGTACCTTCCAGCCTCCTGCACAAGCTCAGGCTCCACCACACCCCCAGAGAAGTGACGTCCCATGTGCTAAAAGCCAGTTTCTGTGCCGTGGTTTGAGCCATTGGGGCTCCTGCCTTCGACCGCTGCCCAAACCACATTGCACCGGCTCCTTATGGTCCCCCCTGCGGTGGTGGGTCCATGGGGGGATATGTATAATACATGGTAGATAAATATATATATGTGATATAAATACATACACAGACACACTTAATTTACAATTAGCAAAGATGACATAAATTAGAAAAATAAATGGATAAATAATTTACTCCATGTAGGAGTTCAGGGTAGCAATAGCTTTAGGAAAAAAGCTATTTTTAAGTCTATTTGTTTTTGTTCTCAAACACCTACAGCGCCTATCAGAGGGCAGCAGTTTAAACAACTTAAAGCCAGGGTGAAAGCTGTCTGTGATACTGTCTTTAATGCGCTAAAGGTGACAGCCCTAGTTGTTGAGGACCTGCTCTGTCAGTCTCTCAAAGGTAGCCGTTGTTACAAAGTCTAAACGTCATCAGCTTAAACTGCCACAGCCTCTTGTCTACAGTGTGCATGCAGTTATTAGACAAGCACCCTCTGCCAGCTCAACTTGCCAATAACCACTGCGTAAATCCAGGTAGCTGAACAAAAGCCCTAGTAACAAGGTCTTTGATATTTCACTTGATTCTAGAGTTGTGGTTTGAGAGGTTTTGAGCATGATACAAATCTTCCATCTCAACAGGTTCTGCTGATTCAGGGTTTTATGAAACAGATTTAACTGTTGCTGTCGCTACTAACTTGTCCACACTCTGTGTCATCAAAGCTCAGTGCATGATGCGTCCATGTTTTGTGATCTGCTTGTGATGTATGAGAAAGTGCTGTCTAACGAACACCAACCATGATGGACTTCCTGTGGTTCTCCCTGTGGCTCTGTCTCAGGTGGAGGCTTCGCAGGGCTCTGGAGACGACACGGCTGTTAACGGGATACGCTTGTACTGTTTTGACCCCAGCAGCAAACGGCGGACCACGGTGCAATCTGCTGTGGGGAGGTGAGGTAGCGGCGTCCTTCTGAACCTTGAGCCGTCGGTCACACCATTGACTGTATAAGAGAACTGGAACGAGTGAGTGTGACGTCATCCATAGAAAATGACTTACTTCTCGAATGAAGCCTTTTCAGTCGCCCTTTTATTTCTCCGCCTCTTGCAACCAGTAGGTCATTTGTCGAAGTCAGTGAAAGTCATGATTCCTATGGCAACCACTCTGCCAATCAGGAGGGTTTTTTCCTTCTTGCAGCCGTGATCTTTCAATGTAGATCACGGCGACGTCACGCTGACTGGGTCCAGCTCCTATATACAGTCAATGGGTCACACACATAAACAGTGCAAGAAAATAAATAAGGTCCTGTCCCCACAACTCCAGGTATATATGGGGATATTTGATAAACACAAACATTTTTTTCTGTTTTGCTCTTTCATCCACACAAAAACTGAGAAATTCATCATCAAACAAACAAAGAAATCTAAAAACTGCGGCCAATGTGGAGATTTTTAAAACCTTTGGATCTTCGTTTTCATGTGGATGGGGCAAGCCGGAGATTTACATCACAACCAGAGATATTTTAATACCATTACATCACTCAGCATGCATGGTTGCTAGGCAACAGAATGAACACTTGTTGGTTGGGCTCATACTAACACTTTCCAAATATATTTCTAAATAGTCCAAATATCTGTAATTTTTGGGGGCTGTCAGGTGATTAAAATTTTTAATCACGATTAGTCGGATTTTGTTTGTAATTAACTCCTGATCAATCTCAAATTAATGGCAAATTTTCATACTTTCTTATTGTTCAAAATGTACATTTAAAATATATTTATCAGTTTCACATTGTGTATTAAGACAATTAAACATAAAAACTCTGAAAAATATGAAAGAAGATGTAAAATTCAAGCCAAAAAGCAAAATCAGATTAGTAATTGAGCAGAATGAAACACCACACAGTCGACTACCACAATATAATGTAAAGTTTCAAGCATAAAGATAAAATGAAGAGCTGAAAACAGCTGAGCATGCGCAACAAAATCACTGGTCATTCAAAGTTCACTTACTGAATCTTTTCAACTTAAACTAACTCACCACGACTGTGTTTAACCCACATTGATGAAAATACAAGATGATCCAAATAATCTAAATGAATACATATCTATGTTAAAATATCACTATGTGTAGAGTGTAAGAAGGTACAAACTCGCCCGCACAGTGCAATAAGGTTATAACTACTTTGATTTTAACATTTTATTGCTGTTCTCTAGGACTCCAACTTCACTAACAAAAATAAAGGGCTGTCTGTGTGCCTGCTTTTGGAGGGACGGCTGAAAATACATGACATGGCTTATAAACTTGCCGTTAATAATTCTCCGTTCTTCATGTTTGCCTCGTGAATGCGCCAAGAAGATGCTTCTAGTCAAGTGTCCATAGCATTAAAACGGCTCTCAGAGTCCTCTTTCTCTCTCTCTCTCTCTCTCTCTTCAAGTTGCACGTGATTGGCAAGTCTGTTGTTACTAGGCAGAGTAGGGAGGAGCAGGAGTTACTCGCTCACAAAGCAGCTGCTGCAGGACAAAGTTGATTCTTTTGATGTGTGATTGATGGAGCCTTAGAACTGAACAAGCTTCTCGGATGAGAGGTGAAACATCTTCAAGCAACTTAAAGAAGTCCAGATGCTTTTCTTTCCAAGCTCCTTAGATGATGGAGTCAAAAAAAAAAAAAAAAACTTGACGGCGTTAAAGGGCGTTTGCGTTAACGTGACAAAAACGCGCCAAAGGTGACAGCCCTAGTATTTTTCTTTCCAAACCTAACTCTTTGATCACGCTGAGGACCAAATATGAAGGAGCGCTCTTCTCTTAGCTCGGCTGTTTCATACCAACTTTCTCTCCCTAATCAAAGACTTTAGCTGTGAGCAAGCAGCGCCGTGTCGGATTAAACCTGAACGCACCGTGAGACGACTAGAGGGAAATTTGTAGAGGGAGGTTGTTTTGTCAGGGGGTGGAAACATTTAAACAAGGTTTAAAAGGAATTCTACCTTTTTATCAGTCCAAAAAAACCCACTTTGGCCCCACAGCTTTTTCAGTGCAGAAGTGATTGAACAGACAACAATCGCTCCAATTGGCTGATGTAGTCACGTGGGCGTTTTAATCTACGGGGTCATGAAAATAGAAATGCATTTTAAAACAGTCATGTGGGGAGGGGGATATATCTAAAGATTGAGATATATGTGGACATTTCATTAGCGTCCACAAACAATAAGTTTCTAATTGGGTCAAGATGGCCGCTTAAGGGCTCACAGCTGTGCCCAATCATTATGATATAAAACAGTTCAGCCCGAAGGGGATATTTTTAAAAACGGAGATATATCTAGAGATATACCCGCATACGTGTGGACAAGTCCTACATCCTTCATATATACTGTTTAAAATGTTTTAAAATCCAGTTTTCATGAAATACAATGAGGGGTCAAGTGTTATTTGTGTCTTAAACTGGGGAATAGGAAGAGGTGGAGCACTTTTGTGAGCTTGTGTGTGTGTGGAGGTATGTTTGTGTGTCTGTTTAATGTGTTTCTTGTTTTATACTATATTTTCTTATTTAAACTTCTTTTAAACTTAAAGACACCTAGCACTGCCCATGAGAATCACTTATTATAATAATTTTTAAAAATGTGCGTCATTATATTTCCGGTGTCCTGGTCACACGTGCACATGTTAGCTGATTGTGTTATTCTTTTATGTAAAGCGAGATACTCTACAAAGCCACTGACTCACTGGTTGATTTGGCACCATACTTTCAAATATGTTGTTAGCAAAAATAGCGAAGTGTTCTTCTTTACTGACAAACTGAATCAAAAATTTTCTGCAGCCACTGAATATATTATTTATTTATTTTCTCTTGTGTTCGGAGAGGGTGCAGAAAAGCATTTCACCATCTTATGAACAGTTAAAAGTCATTTGTTTCGATTTTTGAACTGCTTATTTTATTTGTATGTTTTTTTTAATGATAATTTATATTAATGTTAGGTTGCTGAAAGCAGTGGCGGTCCTAGCCTGTTTGGCGTTGAGCTTTGTTGTTGAACTGGAAGATTGACGGCGGTGGCTCAGGTGGTTGAACAGGTTGTCCAATGATCAAGAGGTCAGCGGTTTAAATCCTACTCTTGCTAGTCATGTTGTTGTGTCCTTGGGCAAGACATTTAACCTTCCTTGTCTCCAGTGTCCGCCTTCTGTTTTTGTGTTTGTGTGTCTCTTCTCTGTGAGCTCTGTAGCTGTGAAACAACGTTCGCTGTGAATTAGCACTATATAAATAAACTGAATTGAATTGAATGGTCAGGGGGGGCCGTAGGCGCACACTGGCAGCCATGCTTCTGTCAGCCTGCCCCAGGACAGCTGTGGCTACATAGTAGTTTAGCATCACCAAGTATGAATGGGGAGTGAATGAATAATGGATACACCCTGTAAGCACTTTGGGTGTCTAGAAAAGGGCAGTATAAATTTAATCTATTATTATTATTCAGTTGGGGGGACTGGACTGCGGTGAAGAGCTGCGAAAGTGGATACCTGGCCTCCTTCATGCTCCGGGTCGAGTCTTCACAGGGCGTGGGTGACGACACATCCGTCAACAACATCAAGTAAGTGAACGCATCGCCCAGAGGAGACCTTGGGACGAGTCAAGCATCAAACTCTAACTACCTACGCTCTCTCCAGCATTTCATGAGTTGGTAAACAAACCAAACCTTTCTTTTTATGTCCAACGTCTCAAATGAAAGTTAAAGAATAATAATGTTTTATAGTGACTGTACAGTGTCAGTATAGTTTTCAAGCTCCTCTCAGATAGTTTTGAAACGTGAATAGGCCGGGGAACTCTGTAATCACCGAACCTCCACCAGAATCAGAAAGGAAAACTATCTGGCTGAGTTGGTTGGCATCTGAGAGGACAGTAAAGAGACAGACACACACAGAAAAACACTGGAACATCTGTCACCATTCAAAAACTTCTCTCACAGATTCATCTGCAGCGGCACCGGCGCTCAGCTGGAGGGTGATGGGATGCAGTGGGGCGAGTGGGGACACTGGAGCAGGAAGTGTCCCAAAGGCGCTATCTGTGGGCTGAGGACCCGCTTGGAGGATCCGCAGGGCGGGGGCGATGACACGGCGCTCAACGACGTGCAGTTCTTCTGCTGCAAATAAAAACCTCTGTGATGCTCTTCACATGGCAGCAACAGTCAAAAGGAGAGATCCTGCTGAGTGTGCAGTTTGTAATCAATAAAACCCACAGCTATGCTGGAACCCATTATGGACTCAGTGCTTTGATTTGACTGGAGCTCATCTTCTTGTTTTGGACCAATAATCCACTAAACCACAGGTGTCAAACTCAATCCCTCAAGGCCAACACCATCCTGGTTTCCTGGATTTAATTGTTGTACTTCCTGCTGATCACCTGGGCCAGATGTGTTTAAGCCAATAAGAAGCAGAACGAGGTGGTTGGTGGAAAGCACAGTGGTTAGCACTGCTGCCTCATAATCAGAAGGTTCCAGGTTTGATTCCCAGCTGGGGCCTTCCTGTCTAGAATTTGCATGTTCTCCCCATTAGGGATGGGTATCGAAAACCGGTTCTTGTTGGGAACCGGTTCCCACTGTTTCAATTCCTTGGAATCGTTTGCCATTTTTGCAAACGATTCCCTTATCGATTCCAGTCGCTCCGAATGACGTCACCACGTTGCGGAGCGTCATTTACCTGGCAGGAAACATGGCGGCTCAAACGCTCAAAAGTTTGTTTATACTTTACGAGAACGGATGACAACAGGGCAACTTGCAATACTTGCAAAGTTGATATTTCACTTAAGGGAGGAAACACTACAAATCTGCAAAAGCATTTGCTCACAAAACACGCGATGACCTTAAATGAATGTCGTGTTTTTAATTCCGCTCCGGACTCGTGAATCTGAACTCAGCAGCAGCGGTAACGTTTGCACGTCCTCTCCCGTTAATGCGGCAGGTAAATAATCAACTAACAGTGCATATTATTTTAGCGCGATCTGCTTTATTACAAAACCTGCCATTACTGTGCATTTAGGTGACCGTGATGAGAGAGACAGACAGAGTCTGGCTGGCTCAGCTGCTGGCAGTTCTCGCTGCAGTCTACCGTTAGCGTCTACTTTCAGGCCAGGATGAATGTCACCGAGCAGTGACTAAGTTTGTGGTCAAAGCCTTGCACCCATTTGTCACAGCAGATGCCCCCGATTTTCGGTAAGTGAAGGTGTTTAATTGTAGGCAGGGACATTACTGGATATTCTTGTGTAATTGCTACAGAATAATTTATGTTATACTTTGTTATTGCTACAGAAGAATATTTATTTTATTATTTTACATTTACATTTTTTTTTCCTGGGGACCCTGTGACACCCCATTGAAGGCTGGTTCTCTTGAGATCGCACTGTTGGGTTTGTAAGGCCATGTTACTCCTAAATTTCTATCTTGTTCAAAGAGAAGATAAAAACAAAGTTCTAAGCTAATCGACCTGAGTGTTCTCCTTTTTTAAAAGAATCGATAAGAGAATCGATAAAGAATCGAATCGTTAAACAGAATCGAAAATGGAATCGGAATCGTTAAAATCTTATCAATACCCATCCCTACTCCCCATACATGCGTGGGTCTCCTCCGGGTACTCTGGTTTCCTCCCACAGTCCAAAAAAAACATGCTGTAGGTTAATTGGAGTCTGTAAATTGTCCGTGAGTGTGTGACTGATTCCCTCCCCCTGCACTCCCAGGGCTCGTTTGATAAAGAGATGTCAAATCTCAACTGGACTTCCCTGGTAAAATAAAGGTTGGAGAAGAAAAAGAGGGCTTTCACTTCCTTCAAATGTCCCACTTTTATCCAGTTCCTGCTTTTAACTGGCTGGACACCTCTGATCAGGTTTCTACAGATCCTTAAAAGGTCTTCAATTTAATTTAATTTAATTTAATTTAATTTAAATAAAGGCCTTAAAAAGTATAACATTGTCTCAAATTCTGGGTAACTGAGTCTTTCTTTTTTTGTCTCGTCAAAGCAATGTGCCTTCCTGTCACTTAAAAAACTTGAGTATGTGTCGAGGGCGATTTGGAGGCTTGAAATTCAGAAAGAATTGTAACAATAAACATTCTGATTACAATCTGGTCCTTGCGGTCCAAACTGATGCTGCTGCTGCAGGGCACAAATCTTCAAAACAATCAGTGTTTGAGTTAGGATTTTTTTAATAATATTTGAGAGGTGCTACATTTTCTGCTTTATCATTTTGATGTGTTCTTAGATTACTTAGTGTTTATAGATGTATGTCTGATAACCAGACATGATCTTTCTTTTCTGTTTACATGGTCGTAAATGAGCTTTTAAATGGTCTTAAAAAGACTTAAATTTAACTTCTATAAATCTGTACACACCCTGTGATGGTAGAGCAGGTGTTTAACATGTTCTTGCTGATAATAATTTTTTTTCTGTGACATTTGGTATTTAACTAAAGTTATAAAGTTAATAATTATTAACTGGCAAATCAGATGCCCCAATAAAACCACCTTGGGGAACATTCCAGTTCAAGTTTGGCCAATCACAGCAGGGCCTCTGTCAAGTTTGCTCCTGGTTGGCAGAGCGGTTGTCCTAAAAACAATGAGTCTCTCTGACTTGGAGCAATGAGTGCTGACTGATGTATTCTGGCTCCAACATGGCGACTGAAATAACCTCGTTTGATGAGCTGGAAATAAAAGTCATTTTCTTTGGGAGACGTCACGAGAGTTCGGCCCAGCATATAGATACAGTCAATGGTTTGCTCTTTACACTCAAAAAGGTTTTCTTACTTATATTTGGAGTTCATTTATATTAGTTCATATTATCACTCATCATATCTACTTTAAAAAGAAACACCCATAAGCAATCCCACGAGACAAACGTGCTGGCTGCTAATAAAGTTTACTTTTAAAGAATATTACTATCAGTCAAATACATAGTAAAGTAAGTAAAAATACAGATACATCAGTTTCACATGCTATTTCATTAAAATAAAATTAAAATGTGGATGGGCTTCTTCTGATGCTTAAAATTCAAACTGAAACGTTTGTTGTTTAAAAATAAAAACTAATTTGGACTGCACTTAAAAGGAAGTAGGGTTTTTGGGGACAATAATTATTCTCTCCTAGCATAAACATGGTTCCATTTTACTTTTTGGCTTAAAATCGCAATATTAATAATAAAAATAAAAGAGTGTTAGGAATTAGAAAAGATGGATGCACAGGCCATCACATCTTGGCCCCTCCAGCCTGCTGCCTGAGACCGAAGTCTCCCAAAGGTCTGTTTTGGAGAAGCAGGTGTCCAGGAAGGGACCCAGGATTGGGGTCGGAGGAAGAGTGAGGACTATAGTCAACCAAAAGCAGGTAAGTCTGGGTCCCAATCAGTCAGGGTTGGGGCAGGATGATAGGGTTAGGGCAGGTGGGGTAGGAAGACGAGGTAAGGACAGGTTAAGGCTAGGGCACGGTGTCAGAAAAAAAAAAACTAAAGAAAAAAAAAAAAAGAATACCAGGTTAACTGTCAGTCTGTGGGGCTACTTAAACTAGGCTTAAAACCTTCCTTTTTGATAAAGCTTATAGTTAGAATGTCTTAGGATATCCTGAGTTATCTCTGTAGTTATGCTGCTATAGGCTTAGACTGTTGGAGGACAGTCTGACCACTTTTCTTCCCTCTTCTACTTTTATATTCTACTACTAACTGAAACTTGGGTTCATGTGAAATTTCCAGCAAACATGATTGACATTCCCGGCTACAGTTGTTTTAGAAAGGATAGGCTGTATGGTAAAGGTGGTGGGTTTCTGATTTTCATTAAAGAAAAGTACAAATGTAGTGAAATACAAATGAATACTCCTCTTGAATGTTTAGCTTTACAGGTGATTCTTTCTCCCCAAATGTGTTTTAATATTGTTGTCCTACATAACCCACCATCACATAGTGTCTCATTTTATGATCAGTTACAAGATGCAGTAAAAGAATTGAATTGTTGTAGAGAAACAATATTTTATGGTGACTTTAACATCAACTGGCTGGATAAAACTAATAACCAAAAATTAAAAATTATTATGTCAAAATTTCAATTTAAGCAAATAATTAAAGGACCCACAAGAGTCACCAAAAATAGTAGAACTCTAATTGATATGGTATTCACTAATAAAATAGATAGGATAACAAAAACATATAATTTATTAACTGGTCTGTCTGATCATAATATTATTTTAACTGTTAGGAAATTTACTAAACGCTTGCAGTATTATAGTACAAACAGCCCTGACCACGTAAAGACATTTATTACCAAGTCTGAAATTGTAAAGTTTGAACAGGAGCTTGCGAATTGCAACTGGGATCATCTTATAAAAATAGATGATTTGGAGTTGTGTTGCAATTCGGAGCAATGTGTTTGCAATTTGGAGCTCATTGCTAAAGATGAATGGGCAAAAATGCCTGTAGAGACATCCAAAAAGCTGGTCTGCAATTATAGGAAGCGTTTGATTGCTGTAATAGCCAATAAAGGCTTTTCTATTGATTATTGAGAAGGGTATGAATAATTCTGGACATGATACTTTTTGCTAAAATATAAATAAAACCTGAGAAATATTTTTTTCCACAATGATGCGTCTTGTAAATCGTCTTATTGTCTTTGGGGAGACACCTGTGTCATTTCTGCTCAAAAAAAAGAACTTGCTTGTTGAACAAAAGTAACTTTAAGTCAAAATTTGGCAGGGGTATGAATAATTATGGGCTTAATTGTATGTTGGAAAATAGAATCGGTATTCCCTAAGGATCTGTTCTTTTTTTTTTTCTTTTTTTTCTTTTTTTTAACCTGTCCCGTTTGGTTCTTTTGCCATCAGAATTATTGTCTAAAGGCGAAGAAAGATGCCCAACGGATTTACTTTACCAAATTGACCATCCCAGCCTTGCCGTAATGGTCCATTTGATTCACCTTTTATTGTTTATTTTATTTTCACTTGCTGAATACGGGACAGACTTGACTGGAGGAAAGAAAGGGGAGAAAGAAAGAGGGAAAGAAAAACAGCTGAGAAGAGGGATGGGGAAAAAGGGCAAAAAACAAAAACCAACAGAATAAGCAGACAAAAAATACATATATCGATCACCTGGATCACCTGTTGAGAAAGAAAAAAGAAAGCAAGCAGAAGAAAACGAGAGTAATAAACAACATCACAATGATATATGGGAATATGACAGTAAATACTAAATATTAAACATTATTGTGCAGCATGTAAGATCAACAGTGCACAGTGTGCTTTGAGGTAGGAGCCAAAAAGGGTGTAGTTTGTGTGTGTGAGCACCCGTGTGTACACCTGTGAGCATGGACGCGCTTGTTTTTTTTCTAAAAGGTTCCTTCATGTAATGATCGGCTAGAGGGTGTGGGGGGGCCACTGCCCCGTCCTCCAGGGCATGAAGCAGGTATGGAGGAGATCAAAACTCCAGACATCCAGAGGCCCCCAGAACACAAGAGACCAAGGAAGACCAACAGACGGGCAGCCGCGCCACTATCCCAGAAAGAGCTGAGGAGAGTCCCAGATGAGGATCTGTTCTTGGCCCATTGCTATTTAGTTTGTTTATAAATGATTTGCCTGCCAGTTGTCCAAAAGTTAACTGCCAACTTTATGCAGATGATGCAGTTATACACGTACCAGCTAAGTCACCTGGTGAAGCAGTAGACACCTTTACGGCACATCTAAATGATGTCCAAAAATGGCTGGAACAAAATCATCTTGTATTGAACTTAAAAACAACTGTTTCTATGTGTTTTTCGATTAGGAAACGAAGTTCATCTGATAATTTTAAAATCAACCTAGGGAACGAAGAAATAAAGGAGGTCAAAGATTTTACGTTTTTAGGAATAATCTTGGATCCACATCTTAAATTTGACAAGCATGTAAAGAAGATCTCTAAGACGGTCAAGGCTAATCTGAATTGTTTTAAGTTAATTTGGCACTATATACCCACTTCAGCAGCTATTTCAGCAGTTATTTATGCATTCTATGATATTTTCTCATTTTTCATATTGTATGACCGTTTGGACCCAAGCAGCACCATCTACAATTCAGCCTGTGGTGTCCTTATATAACCAATCTTTAAAAATAATGGCTAAAAAATCTGTTCAGTGGCATCACTGTCACATTTTAAGAAAGAGGAAACCAGCGGATGTCGCGCTAAACAACAGAAGCACGTTTAAGCTTGATCAGCTGTTGTTAGAATTAATTTAATATTAATTTCTAGTATCAGCTGATGTTTGCTGGAGCCACAGCTGTAAAGCTGCTGGTCATGATATCGGTTTGGTTATCTGGTGAGAGGGAAACATGCAGATGAAACCAGGAGATGTCCTTACTGAATCATCAGAGCTGAACAGGTGATGGAGAAACAGGTTTACCTTTTAGGTGACATGAATGAGTTGAAGGGAAGTTATGAACTGTTTCTGAGAGACAAATAACCCCAGGATCCTTTTCTAAGTAGCTGACAGCTGATAACTGTGCAGGGGCGGGTCTAGCAAAGTTTTTGCCAGGGGGGCCAGGTAGGGCATTAACAGGGAGAGGGGGGCACAAAGAAATACTTTTCTTACTTACTCTCATTTAAAATGTCTCTTATCTGAATCTTACAACCAAAGTTTTTATCTGATGTAAAATGCATAGAAATCATACATATACCAACAAGACAGTGTACATCACTGTCACAACAGTGTTTGCTTTCATTCAAAGGCTTTATGGCTTTTCCTATAATACCTGGTGGGCCAGTCTCTAGTCCAAGTGGCCGGGCCAATTTTTTGTCCCCGTCCAGCCCTGGGCATGACACCCAGTGAATTAATCTAAGAAGGTGCATTAAAAAATAAATGGCCGGGCCACATTAGTTGTGCCCTTCTTAATGACGGTATCTTAGCCTTGTAATTGGCTAAAAATAACTTAGCCTACTGGTTAGAGGGACATTGCTAGCTGGCGGTTTTTTCAAGTGATGTTGAAATTTCCACATTCCGACACTTCAAATGCTTCAGGAGCTGTCCACTCAGCGCAGCATCAGCACCACGGAAATACAGGTGACATTGCTAATGGCTGCTGAGCGATGGACTGAACTGATAACAAAAGAAATAGCTGATGTAGCGACAACAAAGGAGACTGAACTGAGGTCGACTGAGCAGGAGACTGAACTGAGGTAGAGCTAGATGTCTCGAGACTGGTCTTGGTCTCTAGACCACTTTTACGTGGTCTTGCTCTTGTCTTGGTCTTGACGGACTTTGGTCTTGGTCTTGTCTTGGTCTCGCTGTCTTGGTCTTGCTGTCTCAGATCGACATAGTGTTCGGGAGATTTGGAGTCAACCATCGGCGGAGCGGGGGGTGGCTTACTGGGCTTAAGCCCGGGTCATTTTTTTTCAGAAGCCCGGGGTCTTTTGCAGTGTAATTTGTTTCAAAGTTAGATGCCTGACTGACAACTGTATAAAACAAAAACTACACACAATATTCGAAGCACATCGCGCAGGTCGTAAATTCCCCCTAATTTTGGTATGATCCGAGCTCAGGCACTAGGCGACTGAGCACAACACTTCCCGTATAGTCAAAATCTCTACCATTGGCCAAATTCATATCGTTTCTACCATATACCGTTTGTACCGCCCACCCCTAGGCTGAGCTGTGATTTTTGGCTGCATTTACGTTTCTCTAAGAGAAATTTAGAATCAGCAGACAGTGTCTTACATTTTACACTGAAGCCATGCTGCTTCTTTAAAAAAACGCACAGACACAACATCGGGCTGGTTTCTGGAACATAACAATGAGTTTAGTTGACTCAGATGGCCTCAACAGTCACCAGATCTCAGTCAAACAGACCATTGCAAAAGACACTGTGCACAAATCTGCATCAGCTGCATGATTCTGTCACGTCAACACAGAGCTAAATCTTTGAGAAATGTTTCAAGCATCTGTTTAAAATTCTGCCTCTGAGAATTTCATGTAACTGCAAAAGATTTGCCTTTCTCACCAAGTTTCTGCAGCTCCATCCTCTCAGCACAAACAAAAGGAATAGTTTTTTTTTTAAAAAAAAGGTTGATATTGTTAAAAAGCAAGACAGGAACTCTGGAGCAAAGTCTAGAGTTGTTCCTAATTAAATGGCATCATTAACAGGTTCTTGTCCATCAACATATTCATGTGTGACCCGGTCGAAACCGAGGCACAGTGACGAAGATCAAACATTTAAACCTTGACAACCACTTCAGTTTGAATCCACAAATCCATGTTTATAATGAGCTGCATGAAAATATCTCCAGTCTTCATCCTGCTGTGAAAGACAGGAAGCACGACACATGCTAGCTCAATCAATCGATCAATTTCTCATCAGATATGGTTCCCAAGTGTTTCTAAAAACAGACAAGCACAGAGGGAAACTGTGAGAAAAGGTTTACTGAGGATACAGGTGTTCCTAGTGAGAAGCTTCATCAGCTCCTGAAGGCTAGAAAGGAATATACCTCTGACGTACGTCACGTCTTTTACTAAAGTGCACATAAAAAGGCTGAAGAGACTTTTCAGAGTCCTTTTCAGAGCCTAAAAATCCCTGAACCAAATCGACTCGGATGGCGCTATTTAATGTTAGGTCGTTGACGAATAAGACTTTTATTGTGAGCGATTTTTTTACTGTTACAGGACTGGATTTGCTATTCATGACGGAAACTTGGATTCGTCCCGGTGAGTCTTTCCCTTTCTCAGAGCTCCTTCCTCCGAATTGTGCCTTTTTTAGCTCACCGAGACCTTCGGGCAGGGGTGGAGGACTGGCAGTGGTCTTTAGGAATAAATTCCGAGTACGGCACCTGCCCTCCCCTATGTTCCCTAGCTTTGAAGCCCAGCTGCTGGAACTTGCTGGTACCCCCTTGACTCTCTGTGTTGTGATTTACCGTCCCCCGAAATATAATAAGACTTTCATTAACGACTTTGGTGACTTTTTAGCATCTCTTTACCTAAATTATGATCGTGTTCTTATCACTGGTGATTTTAACATTCACATTTGTTGCAAAGATGATGTGTTTGCCAAAGATTTTCTAACCTTAGTTGACTCTTTTAATCTTATCCAGTGGGTTGATGCACCTACCCACCTTAAAGGTCATACTCTTGATTTGATTTTTTCTTATGGACTGGACATTTGCATCAGGGACATCAGCAACATTGGAATTTCCGATCATTTCCCAGTCATCTTTGATGCTGATCTATGCAAATTGGACCAGGGCTTTGAGGTTCCTCGACGTCTTGTGCGCATTATCAATCCTGGGACTGTAGCTGAATTTTCAGCTGCTTTCTCTAAATCTGTTCTCCCTGACATTGATTGTTCTACACCCTCTTCAGTTGATGATTTTGCTAGCTCCTTTCTCTCTACCTGCTCCTCTTTACTGGACGTTGTGGCTCCTATGAAAGTAAAAAGGCCTAGAAGCTGCTCTCAGCCGTGGCTAAATGAGTCTTTACGCGCTTTACGACGCGTTTACCGCCAGGCTGAAAGGCGGTGGAAAAAAGATGGGCTCCAGGTGTCTTTTGATATCCTTCGCAGGACCCGCCTGGAATTTCAGAAATCTGCCAAGTTGGCTAAAACGGCTTTTCTGTCGGGTGTCATTGCGGATAACAGTCACAACCCACGCTTTTTATTTAAAACTTTTAACTCATTGATCAATCCTTGTCCTGAAACGCCTAGATTGGCTTCCTTAGCCCTTTGTGAAAAATTTTTAACTCATTTTACAGGCAGAATCTTATCTCTTAGAGTCTCACACCCCCCTGTGATGAGTCAGGCCCCAGCATTAAGATGCTCTACTAACCTCAATCAGTTTAATCCAGTTTCGCTTCCTACTCTTAAGGGTATAGTTGATCACCTAAAAAACTCAAACGCTGCTCATGACATCCTTCCATCTCGCATTATTAAAGACGGGTTTAACATTATCGGGCCCTGTATCTTATCATTAATTAACCTGTCATTGTTATCGGGTTGTGTTCCGGCTGCCTTTAAACACGCTGTAGTGCAACCTATACTCAAAAAGAGCTCCCTTGATCAGAATGACCTCGCTAACTTTAGACCTATTTCTAAGCTCCCATTTCTGTCTAAAATCCTAGAGAAGATTGTTCATTCCCAACTTCAAGCTTATTTGGATGCAAATAATATCAGGGAAAAATTCCAGTCGGGGTTTAAGCCACGCCATAGCACAGAAACTGCATTACTGAGAGTCTTTAATGATCTTCTCTCAATTGCTGATTCAGGGCGCCCTGTGGTGTTAATTTTGCTTGATTTGTCCTCTGCTTTTGATTTGGTGGACCATAATGTCCTTTTAATGAGGCTTGAGCATCTGGTGGGAATCACAGGCAGTGCCCTTAGCTGGTTTAAATCCTATCTCTCAGAAAGGTCTTTTTCTGTCACCATGGGTACCTATGCCTCCTCCATTGCCCCTGTTACCTCTGGTGTCCCCCAGGGGTCTGTGCTGGGTCCCATGCTGTTCTTTTTATATTTGTTACCCTTGGACCGAATCTTTGATAAATACAATTTCTCTTTTCACTTTTATGCGGATGACATTCAAATCTATTTTGAACTAGCTGAGGATGTCACGTCGTCATTGCAACACTTCTCTGATTGTATGAATGAAGTTAAAAACTGGTTACTGAGCAATTCTCTTATACTAAATGATAAGAAGACTGAAATTCTAATCTTTGATACTCCCTTCACTCGGGCTGAATCAATCAATTTTTGGGCCCTTTGCTGACTCCCTTTCTGACACTGTGAGGGACCTGGGTGTTGTCTTGGATAGTTCCTTCAAGTTGGACAAACATGTGTCCTCCGTAGTTAAATCGAGTTTCAATCAACTACGTCTAATCTCTAAGGCCAAGCCCTACATACCACATAAGGACCTGGAGAAACTTATCCATGCCTTTGTTACATCAAGGTTAGATTATTGTAATTCCCTCTATACTGGTCTCCATTCTGCCCTTATTCATAAACTGCAGCTTGTTCAAAATGCGGCTGCGCGTCTCTTAACTGGAACTGGCAGGTTTGAGTCTATTACTCCAGTTCTTTCCGACCTGCACTGGCTCCCTATTAAATTTCGTATTGATTTTAAAATTTTATTGCTCACTTTTAAAATCATAAACAACACCGCGCCCAGCTATCTTACGGATCTCCTCAGCTTTTATATCCCTGGGAGAGCGCTTAGATCAGCAGGCCAAATGCTCCTGGTGCGACCGAGATCTCGGCTCAAGACCAGAGGTGGCCGCGCATTCGCCGCTGTCGCACCCTACCTCTGGAATAACCTCCCCCTAGCTATTCGGGCGTCTGATTCAATTCAATCTTTTAAATCTCGATTAAAAACTTATTTGTTTAGCCTTGCTTTCCCCAGCTCTTAGAGCCCACATCCTTAGTGTATTGGAACTTATTTTTATTACTTGTTAATGATTATAATGTTTTAACCTTCAGCCTTTCGGGTTGTGCCTACTATGCCTGGTGTATTATTGGTTAGTTATGTCACCTGCCTGTGTATTTATGTGTATTTTGTATTTTATGCTTTATATTTGTATTTATTATTGCTCTTAACTCATTTTGTGAAGCACTTTGGCATGCCTGTGGTTTTTAAATGTGCTATATAAATAAAATTGTATTGTATTGTATTGAACCAGCTCTATAAGCCATTTTCACACATGCACTGTAGCCCTGAAGTCTTCTAGACAACATCTGATGGAGGTGAAAATGAGAACAAAAAGGCCTGACGCAGTTGGATTGGACATTAAAGACTCTTTTACCTGCCAGGTCCCTATTGCACCAATGTAAGAACAGCAGCAGGTAATAGTCTGCTGCACTGAACGAGCATCACGTCTGCTTCCTTATGTGTGATTTACACTGGCAGCTTCCTCGTTTAAACCATACGCAGCATTTCCATCCGAATTAGAATACTTCCTCCTGTTTTCTACATATTAAAAAAGATCAAATGTCAAACATTGTTCTAGAATAACACTCTGGACACGGCCATGTGACGTCATGTGTGCAAAAGACATCAGAAACAGGCATTAATTAAACATGTGAGTCTGAGAGAATGCTTCAAGAGACACTTGAAAACCTCAGCTCTCAAACAAACAGGACAGAGATCTGAATGAGGGTGGGGGAGGTTCAATTTCAGGTAACGTTGAGGCAGTTGCCATGTTGCAACGAGCTTAACTTCTGTCTCGCTAGCTTGCACTGCGCTCAGTGGATCTGCGCTCGACAGTGCAGCCTAGGCGGAGTAGTTGAACACAGATCCACTGAGCTCTCAACACAGACAACATCTTCAGAAGAGAAGTTGATAAAATAAATTATTACAATAAATAAAATTTTGTATTGTTCGATACATATGCGTACCGAACCAAAAGCACTGTATCAACGGTTCAATACCGATACGAGTAATATATATATATATATATATATTTTGTTTTGTTTTGTTTTGATCTATAAAGTTTATGATCCACATGTTTGATTGGCCTAAATATTATGCCGGATGCGCTTCCTGACACCCTGTCCATTTTGCTGGGCTTGGGACTGACATTTTCATTAGTTTCCCATATTTTTGTGTTTTTTCATTACCTTCACCTCATCTATAATTGCATTTTTGATTAAGTGTAGGGATAAGTGATCCAACCGTATATTTGGACTGGATGTCAGTTTGATCTGTTCATTCATTCTTAACAGATCAACACAAAACATAAAAACTAATCAAATTCAGTAGAAAAATGTCATACAGCCTTCCTCATTTTCTGATTGCAGAGATGGATAATGAGACAATCACGCATGCACGCTCGCGCCTGCATCCACCTCAAACCTAACCTGAACGTGCATGTCTTTGGACTGTGGGAGGGGCTGAATTGACGGGTGGATGCAGGAAGAGTAACCCTGATTAATATTGTTTCACTTTCAGTTGCATCGAGTCAGGTGTCTGTGAGGAATGAACACAGTGAAAGCAGGTAAGGGAGACACCTGAACAAGGGCGTAGATTTGGTTTTGGCATTGGTGGGGACGGATGATTCAACCACCGAACCCTGCCCTGTTTCTTTTCTTTTTCCTTTTTGTCTTTGCTTCTTGATAAAAGGGGACAAATATACTTGCCTACATATGCTATTCTACATGCTTTTAAACCATTTAAAATTACAATTCAATATCCAGCGATTCAATAATCACTGGATATTGGTGGGGACATGTCCCTTCCGTCCATGCCAAATCTACGCCCTTGCACCTGAACATACAGTAAACACTCCCACACTGAGCTGAAATCAAAGCAACGCAAATAAATTATGTCAACAACGGGAATACATCTTTAATTTTATTTTACAAAGCACAGTTTAAATCCAGCCTAATGTTGTCTTAGTGAAACAGTTTCCTCACAATCACCGAGTTGTTTTTAGGCACTAATCCAAACCAGTGGCTGGAAGTGTATGTAAAAGCTGAGTAAAAATAAAAAAGTGCAAAAACACAACAGTGTCAACAGGATGAAAATTAGGCTTCAAAACCTTAACGTCAAACAGAAAAGTGATTAACCAGAAGTGCGAGATGGTAGAAAATTGGCCTGGTGGGGAAAATCACCCCTTCACAGGCCAAAAACAAAAGTATGTACAGTAGTATTTAAATATATAGTGTCAACTACAATGTATTGAAGTCACTCATGCAGACCTGTGCTGAAGCTCAGGAAAAGCAGGAGGATGAGGGCCAGCAGGAGTCAAGAGCGAACGAAAGAAGGACAGGGACAATGAATTGCTTGAATTAATAAGAGAGGACATTAGAGTCCAACGGGAAATGGAGGAACGCAGAGCCGAGAGAATGGACAGGCTGTTGGGTATACTCGAAAAACTAGTTGAAAAGAAAAATGAGTAGAGTTCTGTGAATAACAATTACTGTACATAGTGCTTTGTTATGTATATTTTGTGTTACAAACTATGTACAGCCCATAAAAAAAGATGGGATGTAGGGAAAGAAAGGTCACAGTACATAGAACAATTTTATTTACAATATTTTGTTACAAATTGTGTGTAGCCGAAAAAAAAATGTTTGATGTACAAAAAATGAAAAAAATGTGGAATATCACAACTGTAGTTGCATAATTTCTCCCACTATGTACAGCAATTTCATGGTATCTGACCCATTACATCGTCCAAACAAAGATAAGGGCCGCATTGAAAAGTAAAACTGCACAGGATCATTGGTCAGCACATTATCATTACAGCCCAGGATTAACCTGAGTGTCCCAGTGTGCACAGGCACTGTTAAGCAGGCCTGATATTTGGCTGAGCAGGAAGTCCCGGGCAGTGCTGCTGAATCTACTGGACCAGGACCAAAGACATGAAGGAGGTGCCACAAGTAGGACCCTTGGTTTGCGTTTCCAGCTACAGAGTGGAGCATCATACAGGGTGGTCTCCAGAAGTTGGTCTTTGATGCTCGTTTCCACTGTCCACCGCATCATCTCTCACTTGGGTTTGCAGGGCTGATGTGACTGACAGTTGCCACATCACTGAAATGTATACAAAACGTTGCACGACCAAAGTGGTGCAAACAATCCTGGTAATACAGATACGACAAGTAACATTGTAGCAATAAAAAATGCACTACTAAAGAATACCTGCCTGTTCACAATAACTGTGGTCCAGGGGTACCTCTTCAGGGCAGACACCTCAGCAGATAGATGGTCCTGCCAGATTGCACCACTGACTGCCTCCACCCTGGAGTCATGCACTGACCCCGGCCAGCCCTCATATGTATCGATGAAGCTGCCCTGATGGTCACAAACCGCCTGCAAGATTATGGAGGGGAACAATTTCCTGTTCCTGTAGCACTGACCATCAGGGCCACTGGGAGGCTTGATGCGGACATGGCAGTCATTTGCACCAGCAGCTTTTAGAAAGTCTCTGTGTCCTGCCATCTCTGCAAACCCATGGGACACGGCGTCCAGATCTTCAGGGGTCCGAGGGAGGTGGATGACCTGATGGCGAATGGCCACCACCTCCTCTGTGACCCTGTGGACAATGCGGTGAACAGTGGAAAGAGGCATTTGCGAAAACTCTGGAAACAACTCTGTAGGAAGCTCCACTCGCCAGCCAGAAAAGGAACACAAGGACCTCAATTGTGGCACCCCAGCCATGTCTCCGAACCTGGTTAAGTACATTCAGCAACACTTTCAGAGACTCCCTGTTCAGGCGAAAATCAGGCCTGGTGTCCTCATTATTGAAATACCTGTCCAGGGCTGAGACACTCAGGTTAATCATGCAGTACAGTGGTCTGGTCTGGGGAAGGAAATTAAGGGAAATAACAGCAATTGTTTTATTCTTGTTATTATTATGAATATTGCTATTGGTTATTCTTTACAGTAATTATTTTACGTGTGACAAGATTCTTTTGATTGTTGCACTTGAGTGCAATGTACTACAATGTACTGGTTCACTGTACAGTATGACAGAGCATATAATCCTATGGTCACATCATGTCTACAGTGGTAAATATAGCATTTTTACGCTAGTAAACACATGCACATGTGACATATATGAATGGGATGAAGTGACGGCATTAATTTCTCAATGTATCTTAACGTGGTTAGCTGTTAGTCTTCATTTAGGACACAGATGACACACGCAAGAATGTTGTCCGTATCCATGTTGCCGATCAGGGGAAGTGGTAAGGGCTGGAGCGGCTGGTAAAGCAAATCTGAAGGCTAGAATGTCCCATTTCACAAGCCTCGCACGTCCAGCCTTCACGGCCTTGGAGGATGCAGACCCTGACAGGTGAGACAGACATGTTAGACAAATGGTTGTTTGCCAAAATTCATAAGAACATGTATCTACTACGTAGTGTATCTTTTTAGATACCATTTGTTACTTTTCAAATTCTATATTTATTAAGTTATGCAGGCTTGTTTGCACAACAAGGCTAGATAATTATATAAACTTTTCTGAATCTAAATAGTGTACTTTGATCGAATTAAAAAATAAGTGTAGTAAAGGTCTATGATGATTTTTAGTGCTGCTATCATCTAGTTTTGATTCTGGTTCTGTCTTGGGGGTGACCATGGCTCAAGAGTTGGGAGTTTGTCTTGTAACCAGAAGGTTGCCGGTTCAAGCCCCCGGCTCCAACAGTCTCGGTCGTTGTGTCCATGGGCAAGACACCGTTGCCTACTGGTGGTGGTCAGAGGGCCCGGTGGCGCCAGTGTCCGGCAGCCTCACCTCTGTCAGTGCGCCCCAGGGCAGCTGTAGCTACAATGTAGCTTGCCATCACCAGTGTGTGAATGGGTGGATGACTGAATGTAGTGTAAAGCGCTTTGGGGTCCTTAGGGACTAGTAAAGCGCTATACAAATACAGGCCATTTACCATTTTGGTTAAGTCCTAAGTAGTCCTGATTTTGAACTGTTGTAGTCCTACTTTAATTCCGGATCAGTTCTGGGTCTGGTTGAATTTGGGTTTAGTCCTCCTGTCTTGATACAGCCTTAATTTTGTTCTGCCTTGCTGCTTAATTAAAAAAAATAGTTTAAGGTGTCCTGCATATGTGATTTTTTTTTTCCTAAGTCATTCTTTTTTGAGCAAAACTCAGCAAGTCTTTCAGTCATTTCTAACACCCCCCCCATCCCGCATGCACACTACCCTTTAGGACTAAGCCCCAGGTGTATAAAATGTATGGCTCCGCCTCTGCTTGCAAGTAAATCGATCGATCGCTGACTGTCTTGTTTTCTTCATGAGGAATAAGTCTCTAAACCAGCAGGGCTTGTGGAAACACAGACCCAACAGTCACTCGAACTGAAAACATCCAGAGAACATCCTGTGGATTTAATAAGGACAACCTCAAAGAGAAAACTAACGGGAAAGGTGCAGAGACCATAGCAGTCACCAGGGGGCGCCCTTCACTGAAACTTCAACTGCAGCCATCTGTCCTGCTCTTTTCTGTTTTAAATCAAATCCAGTAGCAGATCTAGAAAGTTTTACATGGGGGCGGGGTCAAAGGAGGGGCAAGAGGTCTAGGCAGGTGGCACATACCTCTTCAGCTAAGTATGTGAAAATGCCCTATATGTAAATGGAGTCGACAAAATATCTACAAAAACCTTTAAAACTATTTATTGTATCAGCATCTCTACTAAGAAAACAAAGTCAGGGTGATTTTTTACAAGCAAGTAGAAAAACTTTGCAGTTTTCCTGCAAAACTCACTGGCAAGACATTAACAATCATGCACAGGTCAAAAGTCTATGAAGGTGTCCCTGTCCTGCCCTGTGCTCGCGTCTTATATATCAAAGCAGAATAATCAGAAAATCCTCACTATAGAGGACAGAGATCAGTTATAAATAAGTTACAAAATATCTGTATATAATTAAGACACATTAAAAATAAACTGCTGAAGGCAGAATCCATCCATGCATCCATCCTCTTTTGCTTAACCAATTCAGGGTCGCAGGCGAGGATAAGTCAGTAAGTGGACAACTCAGACCTAAGTAGAGTGACCAGGTATCCCTCATGATTTACTGCACAGCAATTTTATCCCCCTCTAGACGCTCTAGTTTCCAAAGATCATCACTGCAAGACAGACCTGTCACTAAAGTCTGGATCTTATTGAATGACTGTGAAGAAAGCAGTAAAGATCATCACTGGCCTCCTGCAGGTTAAAAAGTCACCGTCTTTTGCTGCATGTACGCAGCAATTCTCCACAGTGGAAACCTACAAATCACAGCTACTCAGATGTTTGTGGAACATGAAAAACTGCCAAAAATATCTGTGTAGGTTGTGAAAATGAAATGCAGCTACGATGCAGACAAGAAAACTTTTACTGGCTGGTGGAACATGAATGTAAGAAAGGCTTTTCTCACAGCTGATCGATGCATCCCCACTGAAAGCCAAATGAGACTTGAAACAGACTGAGAGGCTCCTTTCATTACCAAGAAGCTCATTCAAATAAAAGATGTGCTTCAAATGCCAAACTCCTGTGTCACACACACTCTTTGTTTTTTACATTTAGTTTTCTGGGATCTCGTCACAATACGCACAGCCTATGTAACCTACCAACTGTGGTGACCTGGTGACCTCTCCCTCTGTCGCCACCTTCAGGACAAACTCAGACTTCATGTCCTGGAGGACCTCTGAGTGTGTGCGCCTCTCGGTTTGGGGCAGTCCACTCTCTGAGCTTTTTCTGGCTGCTGAGAGAACAAGATGTCAACATCTGCTGCAGCTGTTCACTCCCCAGCCGTTTACTGTGTGTGTGTGTGTGTGTGTGTGTGTGTGTGTGTGTGTGTGTGTAACCAGCACTAACGGCTAACGGATGCCTCTGTGAACATCTATAAAAAAAGTGTGGGTTTGCTGTGGTTTCTGATGTTTCATGACGTTCATCCATACCGTTATTGCCTGGACCTCTCACACACACACAAACAGACACACACACATTCAAGGTGGTGGAGGGAGGTAAGGCATCTTTGGCCGGCCTCAGACCACCAACCGCCCTCTCTTTATCTCCTTTTTCCTCTCTTAGCCTTTTTTTCTGGCTCCGGAAAACCAGAAGCCTCTTGCGTTGCACAATTTCGGCCCTCAGCAGGCAGCCAGCAGGAGGCTCTGAGTGGGTGGGGGTAAGGGTGGGAGTATGGTGTCTTATTGTCTGATAATAGCATATGATGCTCTGTGACAGGCTGAGGCCTCTGCTAGCACTGCTGCCATCTCACTGTGGAGTTTGGGCAATAAGTCCCATTAAACCTGCAGGACTTTTGGGGCCTCTGTGACATTCAGTGACCCACAAAGTAACTTTGTGTTTATTTAAATGTAACTTTACATGGAAAGACTGAGATTTTTCCCATCACTTTACATTCAATAATCAGCAAGTCAAAGTGTGTTTCTAGCAGATTCGACTGAAAATCAAAAAATGAAATCTCTCATTGATGAAGGTGATCAGACACTTTGCTTTGGCTGCTTCCTGTTGGCTTTGATAATCCAGCACATGAAGACACACGGAGCAGAAACAACACGCTTCAGAGTGAATCAAAACCAGAAGACGCTAAAAAAGTAAAATAAAATAAAGTGCAAAGCAAAAACAAAGTCAGCAGTGTTTACAGACACTAAACAGGCTTTCTGCTTGCTCCTGCTGCAGGCGGCCATCTTTACTGCAGGACTGTGTCTAATGATTTGGTGTATTAGTGAGTTAATATTTTTGTGGTTGTTGTGCTTTGGTTTTACTGTTTTTATATTGTTCTTTGTGGATGATTGCTTCAGAGTCTGTCTGTTTCCAATAAGGGGCAATAAAATAACTGACCTGAACAGTGACATCAGCACCCAGAGGTCACTCACGGTCATGTTAGAGTTTCTTATGTGATTTAAAAAAGCTCAGGCAGTTAAAAAAAAAGAAGAATGAGTGATTCATTTGGAGCTTGAGCTTTTTGGTATTTCAACAAACTGGATTATATTTTTATCACTGATTGATATTATGCACAGATTAATCTGACAAGTATTTTATGTTTAAGTCCTAACTATGCAATCCACTACACTGCTGTGACGGCATGAACAAACTGAATAATACTTCAGATTACATTTATTCCGTTCATTAATATACAGAAAACATACAGATGTAGTACTTTTTAGTTCTGCTTTGTGGATATTATAAATGGAATCCCGATTGACGGCGAAACAACTAGTAGCTCAGTGTTCCAACATTTGTAAGCGAGCTAAGATCCAGTGGGACTACCAGATACAAACAGGCAAAATGGTGACAGCTAATCAAACGGACACAGTGGCGGTAGACAAGCAGAGGAAGACGGCCGTAGTGATAGACGCAGCGATCCTGAATGACAGCAACATCAGGAAGAAGGAAGACGAGAAGCTGGTTAAGCACCAAGGGCTCAGAGAAGAGCTGGAGAAGATGTGTAGGGTGAAGGTAACGTTGGTCCCAGTGGTAATGGGAGCACTCGGTGCAGTGACTCCTAAGCTAGGCGAGTGGCTCCAGCAGATCCCAGGAACAACATCGGAGATCCCAGTCCAGAAGAACGCAGTCCTAGGAACAGCTAAGATACTGCACAGGACCCTCAAGCTCCCAGGCCTCTGGCAGAGGACCCGAGCTTGAAGGATAGACCGCCCGCAGGGGCAAGAGGGGAATTATATATATATATATATATATAGTTTTTCATTTATTTTATTTTTTTCAGAATAGCACTGAAATTTAAAAAATATACCAGCCAAAAGCAAGACAGTGGGTGGAAGCTCTATTTATTACACATCACATTATAAAAGCAAGCTTAAAAGTTTTTCAGACATTATATCTGCTTCATTCGTCAAGAAATGTTGAGGGAACAGGCCTCACCTGGTCATGAGAGTGTTTGTCATAACATTTTTGAGCCTTGGAAAATGTTATGTTTCCTAAACAGTTCATGCTAAATTGTTGTTCCATCTCCCCTGAACTATAGCTGAAAGTCTGCACTTCAAGCACATATTGACTGCTTAATGTAAAGTCCCAAAAACTCAGGGTTTCCCCACATAAGGATGAATCAGATATTAATAATTAATCAATAATTGATCAGACTTTATGTTAAACTGAGTTTCTTTTCAAACCTGTTTTCTGGAACAGGTTTGATTTAAAGCCATTTCTAAAACTTTGAGTTTTATGTGTGTGAGGCAGCTGAAACTAAACCCAGGCTGTTAATGTTTATGCACTGGATCACATGAGTGATGAGTTTATCCTGGTAGCTGTCGATAAATGCTGCTGTCAGAAGGAGGGGGGAGTGGAGGCGTGGGGACCCAAATGTAGGAGGCAAAATAAGATGTGTTAAATAACAAAAAGTGAGTCATTTATTGGGCTGGAGACCAAGTCCACAGTAAATACAGCTAACAAAAATCTAAAAACACAGGTGATCACAGAGGACGGCACACAGGAAGCAAAAACAGCAGACACGTCTGAAAAGCTTTACCCTCACAAATTTCTCTTTTTTAGGCATTAGGTCACCTAAAACCCGACAACGCTGCTGTTAGCTGCTGTGGCATCATTGGGCTTGACCCTCTTAGGCAGCTTGGTGTCTGATTGGTCAGTTTTCCTCTTATTCTTAGTGACCACTTTCCGCTTTCTGGTTTGGATTCCATCTTTCTTCAAGGCCAGCGGACGATTCACCTGCAAACATTTAACAAAGACTCAGCCTCAAAGTACAAGGAAACCTTCTTTGCTGTTTTACTCTTACTAGAGGAAGTACAAGCATGTGGCCAGAGCAGTATTTGGGTTTGTAGTACCCGGTGTAGTCTGTAGTAGAGTCCGCAGGCGTTGCAGACGGCTTCTCCTGCAGAGTTTCTCCTCCACAGCGTCGTGCGTTCAGTCAGACAGTTGACACACTGAGTTCCTTTCCTCTGTATCCTGCTCTGGAATAACACATCATACTGTTTTGTATTATGCTGCACCATTTTGGATTATATTTTAAGGTAATTTAACACAATTTTCTTTTTCAAACAAGATGTTTTAGAGGGAACAAGAACAAGTTTCTCACAGGAAATCTGAATTTTTCCGTAATAAATAAGAGGAAGAAAACTAGCATGACTTTCAGTGCATGTCCCTCATCCAGCAGATGATGTTAGATCTGTTCCTGTTGTTCAATTATTTTCTTAAGTATAAGCCTCAAAACCAGAAGTTTTACCATCAGAATATAAATGAAGTACCTAAAGTAAAAGTACTCAGTCTGCTGAATCACATTCATCATATTAGAGGATTAGAATTACTGATCAGTTATTGTGTCACTTTATTGTTTCAGCTGGAGGTGGTTTCATTACTTATATGGGCAGGGTTAAATATAAGAAGAAGAAGAAGAAGTAGCTAAAAATTTAAAATAATGGTATGGAGTACAAAGTACAATAAAAATAGTATTTTCAATTCAATTTTATTTATACAGCACCAAATCACAACAACAGTCACCTGAAGGCACTCTCTATTGTAAGATACACCCTACAGAGAAAACTCCAGCAATCACATGACCCCCTATGAGAAAGCACATTGGCAACAGAAGGAAGGAAAAAACTCTCTTTTAACAGGAAGCAGAACCAGGCTCAGGGAGGGGCGGGGCCATCTGCTGCGACCGGTTGGGGTGAGAGAAGGAAGACGGGACAAATAAACAGTATAACAGTATCTAAGTAGAAAGTAGTAGAAATGTGTCAGTAAAGACAGTAAAGTACATTAAAACTGTGCTTCAGTAAATGTACTGAGATACATTCCATCACTGGTCCTGTCAGCAGAAATAAACATGTTTACAGCCTGATCACAGCTGCAGGGCGATTTTTTATGACCTGCTCACTTTTGAGTTTGTTAGTTTCATGACTGCTTTGGCTGACCCAGTGCAGGCGGGCGTCTGCTGGGCTTCACCTCCACTCATCTGAGTCTCTACAATGGACCTCTAGACCATGTTTCTGCTGTTGAGGCTTTTTTCGACCATTTTCAGTGCAATTATCTGACAAACACAGTTACTGTGCAGTTATTTGTACGAACAGACCATCGGAGCAGTCTGTGCTGCAGTGCTGGTGACTGAAATTTTGTGTTTTTGTTTCTGAATCTCGAGCACGTAGGGGTCCACATGGGTCCAACCGACAAAACTGATGCCATCAAATGGTGAGCATGAAGCTCCGTGCAGACGTCCAACTTTTTCATGACTGCTTGGACTCTTTCACACAAACATAAAGTGCAACCAAATGCCCTTTGAGCCGACTTCAAGCAGACTTCAAATAAGTATAACAGAAATAACTCATCCATCATCTATGCAGTTGTCTTGTTTGAAACTGAATTTAACCCCTAGTTATGTGCACAGATTAGCTAACTAGCATTTAACTAATGATCTCTCTCACAAACCGGAGCGAAGCATCTTGGCGTCTACGTCCATCTTTTATAAACAGTCTATGATTTTAACCCCAATCACAATCTTTTCCTAAACCTCAGCAAACAGCAAAAGCAGAAGTAAACAAGAAGTGAAAACAAAAGTCTGCTGTGAGTGAAACCGAACACAAACCGCGCTCTCCAACTGTGCACTACACCTGCCTTCTTACACTGTTATCACCATCACTTACACATTTACAACAGCACTCCAAATAATGGTTATCAATTAGTTTCCAAAGCAATAATTGACTCTTAACATTTATATTTTTATTCTTGGTGAACAGTAAAAAAACAAAAAAAACTATTACCCAAAATTCATTTAACTTGAAGTTGTATTATAAAGTGTTAGATGGTACTGTTTGTATTGTTCGTCACTGGGTATCATAAATAATTAAGAATTAGTCTGTCAATCAGAGGAGCCACTTACCACCCGGCAGGGCCCAGGCCAGTAACTTCAAACTACAATGACCCGACCTCCCTAAGGATGCCTGAGCTGGAGTTCATGACTTTATTTGATCAAACCTGATAATTGATGCGATCAATGAAAATGAAAAAAAGCAGGAGAAAACTTTGGCATTAAACAGTGGTTAGCTTAGCCTGCAGAGCAGCCTGGTGTGTTTATCTCTGCAGGATGTCACATGACTGAGTTGAGGGTGTATGGCGGGAGTCAGAGTCAGTAAGAAACTAGTAATTATGGCATAAACATCTTACAACCAGCCAGCTTGGTCCTGGCATCATTACTGAAATAAACATGGTTTCTTCCATTTCTACAGTTGCTGGTTTACTCTCTGTTTTGTTGGGCACCAGTAACAGAGTGAAAACTGCCATCTTGAACAGTTTTTTCTTGTTCACTGATGACAGCTGTGTCTGCCGGGGCTAACTGCCAAAGCTGTGAATGCTAAGTTATGAAACTGAGATCCAAAGAAATTTGGATGTGTATGCTAAGGTACTCTGATTACTCTGATGTACTGGTGTAAATTATTGTGCTGTGTGTACTTTATTCTCCATTCATCCATTCTCTTCTGCTCATCCTCATCCGGGTCGCCCATCCCAGCTACCACAGGGCAAACAGAGAGACGACAACCGCTCACACTCGCATTCACACCTATGGGTAATTTAAAATTCTAATTCTATAATGTGAAATAATTTACTACATCACTTCATTATGTTTTCTCAGAATCATTAAGTTTCTGACACCAGCAGCAAAGAGAAGGGTTTGGTCCAACCTTTAAATGTTAACTATAGGTTCAGAATTCCACTTTTAACTGATTATACTGTATGTACAACGTGCTCTGAGGAGTCCCTATGACAGGACGTCATGTTCCCGTTTGTCATGTCAGTTCAGTCATCAGAAACAAAAAAAATGAACTTTGAAAGTGATATACTTTCTTACTTATATTACTATTTATAATGTGAATTTCTGCCTAGGGCCCCAACAGACACCAGAATCATCAATGACTGCAACTTTGCAAGCAATCTTTATTATATAAAAGATAAATTAATATAGATTCGGATGCCTGTGAGGGACTTAATTAAAATGAAAACAATAATGTAAACTTCAAAAAAACTCTTCATATATCTACATAAAATTTTTAAATAAAAATGCTATCATCCAAAGTCCTACCTGCTGTACAGTGTAGAATTTAGATTTTCTGATGCTCCTTTTAAATTGGAAACATTTAAAAGCAATATAAGCAATAAAACCTGATTTTCTAATTAAAACGTTAATACCATTTAATTTTCAAATACGTGTGTGTCGTCTTACAGCTCGTCTCTTCGGTCTCAGCAGCGGTGTGTTGTTGGCTTCCTGTCTGAGGCCGCAGGTGTTACACAGGAGTCGACCTGCAGCGTCTCGCCTCCACAGGGGGGCGCTCTGCATCCCACAGCTCACACACTCGCGCTGCTCTGAGCAAACGATGACAAATCACACATCAGCACAAAAGACACACACACTGATCTACTAGCACAGGCAGGTAATTACTCACCTGGTCCACATCCCTGCCCCCAAGACAGACTGTCAGGTAGCATCCAGTCACCTGAAGAGGGGGAGGAGGGTGTGTATAGGTTGCCATGGTAACTGTTACATCCAGGTGTTGAGGAGAGGAGGTGGGTGGGGGATGGAATCAGAGCATGATTACTATACAAGGATGAAGAAGATGGAGGTGGGATGTAAGCAGGGTTCGGTGATTGACAGCTGGAATCATTCAGCCAGAGGCAGGGGGTGAGGAGGAGCGAGGGAGGGGCCTCTTGGGATGTGCATGGTGATTGGAGGAAAGTGTCTGAAACGACCGCAGGCTCCCTGACCCCTGAGGAGCCCGGCTGTGGGGTCAAGGACGTAACAGAAAAAGCGTAACAAGCATAAATAAATATAAATATATCTTATATATCAATATAAATCAACTAAATATCAGATGAGGAAACTTTGTTAAGTTTGATGAAGGTCAGGCGCTCTGGACGCTTCACAAAATAAGAAACATATAATTTCCTGTAATTACTTTTAAAATGTTTTTTTAGTTAGACCAGGGCCCCATTCATCGAACCGAGCTAAGCTCCAACCCCTTTAGTCCCCGGGTACCATCTCTGATACACACATTTTTGGGGGAGTTTTTGAGACGTCTACATCATCAGTGTGATTTTTTTCCCATGAAAAACCTAAATAAATTGCACAATACATTGTTAAACATTTTTTTAAATGCCAGGCGTCGCAAATACGATACAAATGTAAAGTCATATGTGGAAATTCAAATTTCAAGAATTTTTCAATCTAATTTGTCAGATGTTTCAATAAACTTTTCAAAAAATTAAATATTCTTTCAAAGAGCTCAACATGTGCATAAGAATCACCAAATAATTTATGGCGAGCCAAAGTCACCAAATAACATTTTCAATAACGTTTTCAGGACGCCACTTTTTACTTCTGTACAGGTAAAAGCACATTAAAGCAAAAACATTAACTACTTAATCAGAAGAAAAAACCCCCACTCCATATGCTTATTGAACATCAGATTACATACTTCCGTACTTGTACTTGATTACATTTTGACTCCGTAAGCAAGAATATAATAAAAGACTCTCACCTTAGTACTGAAGCTTGTTTCAGATCTGTTGGACGTCACAGCAGAAGACCAATAAGCTAACGGCGAATAGTTTGACATCATCGCTGAATTTCTAAGAGGAGGTAAGAAAAATTAAAGTCAGAGTGAGTGCTCTCTCTAACACAAAGGATCACAGCTCTATTTTCTGATGGTACTCACAGAGGCTGAAGAGATTTGAGGGTTTTAACTTCATCTGAATGCAGCTCTGGGGTCTGAAGGAGGGCGACCAGGAGGAAGAGGAGGGGTTTGACTCCTCCTACAAATTCTGACGTGGGTTTTTTGAAAGGGATTTTTTTTTAATTATTGAAATTTTGAGTTTCCAGTGTTTACATGGCTGTTATCATTTACTGCTGTAAACATGTTATAATATGAGATCACTGTCAGACCACTGGAGTCCAGGTTCAGCCCACAACTCGCCTCAAAAACACATCAAAAAGTAAAGAAAAGAAAAAAATTCTTCTTCTACTTTTCCTTGTCTGCTGTTCCAGTTGTGGACGCTCTAGTTAAACATCGCCACACACAGTACTGATGTCAGTGTGTGTACAAATAATCACTAATCCACAGGTTCAATCTGCTCTTACGCTCCGTTTCAGTCAGTTTTTTTTACCCTTGGTTCAGTATGATGCCACTGAGTACATTCCTTGATATGGTCGTCTCAGGCACACAGCTCTTGCTGAAAACACATCATTATTTTCAAGATTAATTCTCAGAAATGACATATTTAAAGGAAAAAAATGTTCAGGAATCAACCCAACTTCTCCACACTTTACTTTATTAATGACTTTAAATAAAACTCACAACATGTTTCATAAACAGAACAGAAACCTGCTTGATTTTGTGTTTTTAAATTATTTCATCCTTTTGCCAAATGGAGACCCGGTGGAGCTAAAAATCAAATTAAATAAATTCCTTTTAGTCCAATAAATTCAGTGTGTGGAAACGTAACTGTATTAGGTGATTTTCTCACGGTTACAGGTGGTTACGGAAGAGGTTCAGGCTCAGGAAAGACCATCAGAAATCTTCTGTGTGAGCTGAAATTCATAAAACAATGTGAATTCAGTCTATAGCAGAGCGTTCAGTAAACCAGATAATAAATAAATAAATAAAACAAGATTAACTGGTATAAGAGCAGCTTAGAGATGGTAAAGATCAGCGGTCAGTTCAGAGGCAGGAAGCATATCCCTGTATTAGGGCAGGGTCTACCACACTGTTCTGCAAGGGTAGGTCCACTGAGAAGTCAGTGGGCGGAGCCTGGAAGCGTTGGCGGGGGGGTCGCCCTCCCCTTTCAGGGATGGGCAGCTCTGAGTGGTGAGCAGGAATTGGCGAAGTAAAGAAATATGGATGGAGGAGAGCCTGCAGTAAGGAGGAGAGGACAGGCAGAGCACTGATCAATAATCAGTTTATTAAACTTTATCTGAGTGATAATGGGTGAATGGGAGAATATAATGGCTACGTTCCAAGAAATGATTCTTTATGTAAAAATGAGAGGACCTCTGACCGAGCCCTGAGGAACTCCACCTTTGAACTTAAGGTCTGCTTCAGGTTTCTTACCTGTCTGGCTGAGCAGCGCTGTTTAGATGGATACACCAGGAACTTATAGAGCAGGTCCACTGCCTGAGGGGGCATGTCAGGGACGATTTCCTCCAATGGGATTGCTGGATTCTCCTTAAAGGTGATTTTATTGTAATCTGGCAACTCCACTATCTCCTGGAGACAGACAGGAGAGGGATTAAAATGTTTTAACCAGTTTCACAGCCATAGAAGAAAAAAACAAGACAAAATTAAACTTCGCAGAGTGAATTATTTTACCTTAGCCTTCAGATAAAATCTCACACAGACCACAAAGATGTCGCCAGACTTCAAACAGTTGTAGGTTTTTAGAGTAAACACACACAGTTTCTTTTATCAGTTTGGTTTGGAGTGCCACAAGGATCAGTTTTAGGTCCGATTTAATTTCTCTACATATTCATCATCATTTACTGCTAGTCTAAAAACATTTAAACATTTTAAATAAAGCTAAACGGAGGCCAACCAATATTTCAGGCAGATGATTGCAGGCCTATCACATATAATAATATACTGATGATGATTATGATGTTGACTATGCACTGAAAAACATTATTTTAAAAAATAACACATTGCGTCTTTTTAGCACATTTAAAGTTAATGAACGTGGATGTGGGCGGACATTTATATGCACTATGTCCAAAGATGAAAGAGTAAACACTACCACAGTGTGAATACACTGAGTGAATACATGTGGAAATTAGGCAGTGTTCCAGTTTATTTTACATCCTCATTGTGTTTACATTTTCACGATATGTCTTTTATATAAAAGACAGAATGTGTGAGATGATACTTTGATATAAAGCTTAATACTTAACCTAATACAAAAAAAGATCGAGAAGAAAATGAATGTATATTAATGTAACGTCCCCTGAAGTGATGGAAAAACCAGTGTGTATCTTACAGGCCAGCTGTCCTGAGTCGGGGTTCCCAGCACTCTGAGGACACAGCAGAGCTGCTCGATGTCGTTCTCTCCAGGAAACAGAGGAGACGAGTTCAACAGCTCCCCAAAAATACAGCCGACCGCCCTGAAACACACACACAAGCGCACACACGGACTAAACAGTAAGCCATGACTTCAGACTGCTGCTGCCCCCTGCTGTTCATCTCTGATCACTGGACCAATTTACACCTGAGCAGGAACTGTGAACACTAACAGAGTTAGCGTGTACTGAAGCTACAAGCTTACTCTTTCTTATTATATGGTCCCATGTTACATAGTATGTTAAAGAGTAATATATAATAAAATATGCTGATACAGGAAAAGAATACAAGCAGGCACAACAGAAACAAAAGCATCTAGGTTTATTGAGTAAAAGCTAATCAGCAGAGGATTCACAGTAGATAATCAAATCAAATTTATTTGTACAGCACATTTAAAGACCAAAGTGCTTTCCAGTAAAACCATGATACAGATAAAATCACAATATAAAATATAAATTACAGATATAAAATAATGACATAATATAAATGCAGAGCCAGATGAAAATCACACTAATTAGCCTCGAATGCCAGGTTAAACAAGTACTATGTAACGTAAATGTATATAATGTAATGTAAGCTATAATGATCGAACAACAGCAAAAAAATAATAGTGTGGGCGCTACTTTTAGCAGCGTTTTCAGGGTTGTACTCACCACAGGTCGACTCCCTCGTCGTACTTTCGGGCTCCGTACAGCAGCTCAGGGGCTCTGTACCATCTAAACACACACAGTGGTCAAATGTAGCTCAGTGCATTTACTGCACATTACTGATAAAGTATCAGTAATATCCAGTTGAAAGTGGTGATTATTTTAGAATGAACTGAACCAACAAGTCACATGACATGGCGACTTTAACATGATTATTATTTACTGGTGTAATGAGCACCTCAAATCTGAATATGTGAATCTGTTCTGTGACACATTTGTTCACCAGTTGAGCTTTAAAGCAAGTCTGAGTGAATATTTAAAGTATCAACTGACTGCATTTTCCATGTCACCACATGGATTTTTCCCAGCAGCACTAAAGCTAATGCTGTGCTTGTGCTTACTTTATAGAGCCATTTTCTGTATTACATTCAGCCATTCAGATACTGCATTACTGCATTTTATATACAAAAGTACTTACTTTTAGGTTCATTATATTGCATTTAAATTTTCACTTGAGATCTTTCATTTTACTGTCATTTTTCTATTTAAATGAGCATTTTGCTCTTCGTGTTTTTTACCTCACTGAGTTCTTTTGGTAAGTCATACTGTATTTTATTTTGATTAGCTAAAGCTACCTGCTAAATAAAGTATTTCTTATTTAATCTCATCTTATCCTATTTACCTGGTGGCCACCTGGTGGCTGTACAGCCTCTCTCCCTGCTCGCTGAACAGCCGGGCCAGACCAAAGTCTGCAATCTTCAGGTGGCCTGAGGAGCTGATGAGCAGGTTTGCTGGTTTCAGGTCCTGCAAACACACAAACGTCATTTTATAATTGGTTTGATTTATTTTGTTAAAGAAAAGAAACCCGAACACCACCTTCTCACCTCCTCCTGCAACACCTCAGACTGCAGCAACTATTCAGTTTTTTAGCATTTCCCATATTTTCAGCTTTTCATTTATTATGAATAACCAACAGTATTTAAATAACCTTGTATGCTTAAGTGTTGCTTGTTACAAACACAGGATTCACTGAGAAAACAGTCAGATGACTCATTAATGATAATAACTGTTAGCTGCGCTCACCCGGTGCATGACATTGTTGTGATGCAGGAAGGCCACGCCCTTCAGCAACATCATCATGTAACTTTTGACCTGCGCAGGGGTCAGAGGGCGCTGGGAATTCCTTATGACCTCAGAGAGGTCAGACAGCATGAAGTCGAACACCAGGACGAAGCCCGTGCCGTGAGGAAAGACGTCCTTCAGCTTCACCACCTGAGGAGAAAGTCACAGAAAGAAGTCCTGCATCCCTTCAGACTCCAGACACTCTGCAGCTTCTTATAATTTTCTCATATAGCCTAATCTCCTTTTTATTAACATGTCTGTTATGCTTGGCTCTTTTCTTGCTGCTCTGCTTTGATCGTCTATGTTTTCCATGTACTAATTTTTGGTTTCTGTTATATTTTGTTTGTGACATCCCCCCAGCCACCAGGGGAGCTGGAGCATATCCCAGCTACCATAGGGCAAGAGGCAGGGTACACCCTGGACAGGTGGGCAGTCTGTTGCAGGGCTAACACATAGAGACATACAACTATTTGTACTCACATTCACACCTATGGGCAATTTAGAATAACCAATTAACCTAACCCCACTAACTGCATGTCTCTGGACTGTGGGAGGAAGCCAGTGTACCCGGAGAGAACCCAGGGAGAACACGCAAACTCCACACAGAAGGGAGTCGAACTCATACTCAGGACCTTCTTGCTGTGAGGCAGCAGTGCTACCCACCGCACCACCGTGCTGCTAAACACTAATCAAATTTTAAGATTAAAATGACTCTTATCTGTAAAAACTGTCTGCACATTCACTCACATGCTCGTTGTCCTTGATCTCCTGCAGTGCTTTAATCTCCCTTAGAGCCTGGTTCGGAATGCCGTCTTCCAGCCTCCTCAGAGCCACTTTCTTCAGAGCCACCGTCTCCCCTGTCTGACACACAAGAACATTTCCATGTCACATATCTAAGCCGCTGAGGTTAGACCCCAAATTTAATGCTGATCGGATTACAAAAAAAAGAAAAAAAGAAAAAAAAAAGAAATGAAGTAAGATGCAGACATAAAAGCACCAGTCCGTCACCTCAATATGTTTGGCCTTGAAGACTATGCCATGAGCTCCTTCTCCTGTCCGACCCAGAATGTTATACTGCTCCATGTTTTCATGAGCGTTTAAAACAGCTTCAGTTAATCTGGATTTAATCTGGTCACAACTCTCACTGATGTTTTTGTTAATTCAAAGAGTGTGTGGTTTGAAGTAAACCCCCAATGATATACAAATCAGCTCCTTGGAACAGCAAACCAGAGAGAGGAACGCAAACCTCGAACTTCACTCAAAAATTAAGCCGTTCACGATGCTGCGCACGATTGCTCAATAAGATACAGTTATTAAACTATTATTTTAAGCCCAGTAAAACTTTAAACCGTTAACTTAAATTCGGCTTATATTACATATGCAACAACAAACAGCTGTAAAGAAAAGTCTCTCAGAAAATAAATCCTGACCACGGGAAGCGAGACAGCTAGCTGTTGGCTAACGTTGCCTTGGCAACGTCTTAACTCAGATAACCCAGCTAAAATTTTAAAACCTGTTACTGTTTAACTTCTGCTGCCGGCTTGACACGCACGCTTGTTAAGAAAGAAACTACAAAAACGACGATATTTAATTTTTTTAATACGCATTTTCATTCAGGACGTTTTAATAATTGTTTCGTGTTACAGTAGCTAGCTACAGAGCCGCCCGTGGTCTGCCATGTTTGTTTACAGTGACGTCATGAGACAGGACCTCCATAGAGCCAGAGCAGGTAGAAAGCATTAACCAGAATCAACGTTTTATTTTGTTTTATTTTATTTTTGATTCTTTTTTTGTTCTTGTTTGCTGTTTCATTTTTTAACGTACAAACTTAACAATTTGACTTGAACATTTGATTCGATTAATGATTAAAAAGCAATTTAGTTTATTTTTTGGTTTATAAAGCAAGTCTTTTGAACTGCATAGAGATGTACTTGATGTGTCTAAAATTTATAATCTGCTCAGGAAAATGCTTCAAATTTCCCTGACCGACAGACAGACTTTTCTGAATCCAATTGGGAAATGTTTGTTTTACAGCAGCAGGATAAAGAATAAAAATAATTCACTCCGTACTGGTATTCTACATAACGAAAAAGGCCTTCTATTCTACTATATTAAAAAATAAAGTAAGAAATTTTTTTTAGAGTTTCCGAGTTTATGCTATCATTAATTGACAAGCTTTTGCAGCGTTGCTGTCGTTTCGTCTTTTCTGTTTTCACTAAATCTATTCTTTGGGTTCATTTTGAAACCCGGAAGTACTTGTTCACACTTTCTTCTCATCCGGTGTAGAGTGGCGTGTTTACGTCCTGTCTTAGGCATGCTAGCCGGAGAGTTTGGTGTGCAGAAACATTAAAGTTTACGACAGAGAGATCGGGCAGTTCGCAGCTGGACTTTATCCGCAGCTCAACCGAATGTTTTTTCTGTTATTTGTAGCTTCTTTTAAAGAGAAGACAGTGAAGAAATGTCTGCTCCCGACAATGCCACAGCTAGACCTAACGTGGACCAGAAGGTCCTGCAGTATGAAACCTTCATCAACGAAGTCCTGAAGAGAGACTTACAGTAAGAAGACACTACAGCTGATGTCTGAACACAGTTTATTATGTCCTTACAGAGAGCTTTATTCAGTTACAGAACTTTAAAAACTAAAGTAAAAGAAATGTAATCTGTAGTTAAAGTAGTGCAAAATACTTGTGTAGATATGAGTTTATGAACTCAGATTTTTATCCAGGCAGACTTTGAACAGGTAGTAGAGGCGATATGAAGGTCAATGAGGAGTGACTACAAATTAAAGTCATTTAAAGCTTAATTAACAGCCTAATAAAGGTCAAGTCTCACAGCTGCTGATTGTATAATAGTGCTGGTGTCATTTTGGTCCCCCTCCGTGCCTTAATTACTTGCAGACTGATTATTAAATATTTACACTCACAAGTTGCTTTTTTAGGAATACCTGCTCAACCCAAATATCTTATCAGCGATTCATGTAGCAGCAACTCAATTCATTTAGGCATGTAGACGTTGTCAAGACAGCCTTTGCGTGCAATGTGTTTTTAATACAGTGGGATTGTTATACATGTCACTGCTGTGCCAGCACTGCAACAACTGGGGCAACAAACCAGACAGAACTGGAGCGTTTTGACCACACTAAGAGGAAACCTCTTACTGCTTCACATTCTGCAGCCAGTACTGCAGAGCAGAGCTCAGCATGAGCTAACAGAGTGCGAAGCACATCCAGGGACACAAGCTGTTTAGGAAAACTGTGGAGTACACTTGGCAATTGGGTCAACAAGCTCCTTCACAGCTCCATTAGAAGCAGCCTCAGACCATCTTATTTAAAGTGGATCAGTTTTGTTAATTTACAGCTTTATATTGTTTTTCTTGAACACTATGACACTAGAGTAGCTTTGCATGATTCATAGTTCAAAATAATTCTTTTTTGCCTATGACATGACTGGTTTAGCTCCCCAGACAGCGGGTGGGTGGGCTATAATAGGGATATCTCCTCTCAATGACATCATACAGATTCAAGACTTGAAAAAGTATTTAGAGCAATCTAAGGCGTTAGCCTTTGGTTCACATGGGTTACTTGTACATGCACAGACCCGACTGGTTGTGTTTAATGTGAACACTGACAATTTTATTAGGGTGTAAGAAAAGAAATACAGAAATTACTTTGTACAGTTACAGAACAAAATGGTGCAAAAATCTAAAAACTACACCTAAGAAGGAGCTCAGTTATATAGAAAGGATACAATAATGAGCTTGAATCTATTATAAGTACACATGTGTGATGGATAAGAAGGGTAGATCTAATCTTACAGGTATTTATGTGGTTCTTCAGGTTGGCATCTGAGTGTTCAGTGACACAGACTAAAGAGTTCAGGTGTCTGAAATGCTGTTTGGTGCTTTGAATCAGATTTTCTTGGCGTGTTTAGGCTGTTTGAATTATTTTGGTGCATCTGAAGGCGTTAATGTTCTCTGTAAATCAAGTGACGGCTGTCGTTTGGCAGGAAGGTGGTGGAGCAGAGGGATCAGGTTTATGAGAAGATCTCTCAGTACCTGCAGCTGAAGAACACCATACAGAGTCTGCAGGTAAACGCACACAAAATGTACTGTGTTATTTTGAAGATCTGTAGGTTTTTCAGTTTAGAAAAGAAGAGATTTCCACATCAAACTGGAGATCGTTGTAGTGTTTGTGCTGGCTGTCATTCTCTGTTAATGTTAAATGCTTCTGTCTGCTGGTTAATGAGCTGCAGACTGAGCTCTGCCAATACAGACATCTCTCTCTGTAGCTTCTCTGTGTGAGCTGTTTCTGTAATTCAGCACACTCTTCTGTGAGGAAAGATGGTGGAGCTTATCGGACCTCCATCAATACAGCTGAGCCTCACTGCAGCTGTTTATCCAGCAGATCAATACATGTGGCTCATTAGGCCGAGAGCTGTGAACCCAAACCTCCATCGTCTGGATCAAAGAGCCTGAAACTACAGCTGGAAAATCAAAACATTCAGACATTTTACCTCCACTTTTCAGATATTTAAAAAAATAATTTTTTATTTGTTTTTATTTTATTTAGAGGATGGACGTTTTTATTTTAGTTTTCAGATATTTTTTTAAATCACTCTCATAATCATTGATGTCTGTGTAGGTTTTCAGTCATCCAGGTCATGGTAATCTAAGGAGCTTGGAAAGAAAAGCGACTCGACTTCTTTAAGTTTCTTGAAGACGTTTCATCCAAGAAGCTTCTTCAGTTCTAAAACTAAACGGTGAAGAGTCCCAGGTCTTTAAGTCCTAGTGGGAGTTGTCCCATAAGAGGGTCGTTGACCCGACTATTAATCATGTGCCCCATCACACACCTTGGCTCATGTGATTTAATACTTTGAACTGTCCAACATTTGGTCTTAGAACTGAAGAATCTTTCCGGATGAAACGTCTTCAGTCACTTTTCTTTCCGAGCTTCTTACATATTCACTGATATATTTTTCTGTGGAAACCCCGCCAAACAAGCCAAACTCATTCAGTCTCTTTTCTAACTGTCATGTCATGAACGTTAACCTCTAACATGCTGTCTGAGGCCTGTAGACACTGAGATGGAGTATTTTTTTCTCTGAGCTTGGGCCGCCTGTTCCACGAGTGAATGAAAGTCACACGCTTCTTTGTGTTCCTGCAGGAGGCGGGCTCTCAGCAGCTGAAGACAGACGTTGATCTTGGCTGTAACTTCTACGTTCAGGCTGAAGTGTGAGTTGCTGACACACGAAGGTCACCAGCAGCTGTTCTGCATTCGAACAGGCAAAAATGCTGCGTTTAGGCTAATGAAGTGTGCTGCGAGACTCCAGAGAGGCTAGAGCATCCGTGCTCTGTGTTTCCAAAAGGATTTCAGTTCCTGTTTAAACTCAGTTCTCTTTTCCTTCTCCTCCATCAGTGAGGACTCATCCAGGATGTTTGTGGCCGTCGGTTACGGTTTCTTTGTGGAGATGACTCACGACGAGGCTCTGAGGTTCATCGAGAAGAAGACGAGTCAGCTCACAGCGTGAGTTCATTGTCACTGTAACACTATTAAGATTAAAAGTAGGAGAAAAAGCATAAAAATGTAATTATGTTTCAGACATTTTTCAAATGAGCTCAGAATTTCACTTTGTTGTGAAATTATTTGAAAAAAATATGTTAGAACTATTTATTTTGAAATGTCCTGATTTTGTTTTTAGATATTTTTGGTGGGTTTTCTCAATATTTATGATTTTATTATTAATTTTATCTTTAGATATTTCTCAAGTATTTTTTTCACACTTAAATTTTCCATTTTAAAACATTGATATTTTTGTTGTATTATTATTTTTTTCTGACAATTTCCTGTTTTTATTGTACTTTAAAATTAATTTTTATTTGTTTATTTAGAATTTAGAATTATTGGAATTATTACTAATTTCTCTATTAATAATATATTACTAATATTTTTTATTTTATATTTTCTTTTTTTTATTATTATTATGATTGATTATTTTTTACGATTTGTTGTTGCATACCAATGTCTATTAGCTAGCTCATGTTAGCTCTTTGTTAGCACTGTCACTTTTTGCCATGCTAACCCTGTGTTTGTGTTACAGCTTCACGGAGCAGCTCACAAAAGACTCTGCCAAAATAAAAGCCCATATCCGCATGGTGCTGGAGGTCAGTTTCTTCTCAGGTGGATTATAGGACAGTTTTTATATAATAATAGTTTCTGTTGGGTGCAGGAGTTTTCCTCTGGCTTATACTTAAGTACTAAATAACTTGTTACTCATTTCTGAGGATTTTACAGTCAATGAAGTTTGAACATTGAACTAGAAGTAAAAAGTTTTACCCATCTAATGAAATACATCAAGATCAGATTTGAATATGTTCAGTTAAAACACTGTTTTTCAGTATTTACTGGTGACAAAAGGGTTAAAATAGTCAGATTGATCTGATTAATGACCAGATGTTAAAGAAGCAGGTAGAGAATCTGATTGGCTTCTTCATGTTTCCCTACTCAGGGTTTGAGGGAGCTGCAGGGCCTGGGCGACCTGCCAGAGAGCAGAAGAGGAGACGTTTTCTAGACTTTCCCACCTGACCAGCTGCAGAGGACGGGTTAACGAAAGCCGGCTGCTGATGTCAACGGTGTGTTTTGAGAAAACAGGCTCGAGGAGAAGGAAAGACTTCAGGACTAAAGCCTGAATCCCAACAAGTCCTCACAGAGCTGAAGAGGAGGATTAGTGCCTGAGCCTTCTCCGAGTCAAAACTCACAGTCATGAAACACGTACTCTCGACGTGACTTTGTGTCTTTGTGAAACTCGTCTGTTGAAAATCAGAGAATATTCCTGTTTTTTTGTTTTCTTCAGTGTCACAGTGAAGAAGGAGCTGCTCAGAGATACTCCTGCAGCGTCTAAACAGACACTTTCAGTCAATGTGACAAATTCAGGTTCAAACAAACCTGATCTCATAGGTTGAAAATAATGTGACAGGAAGTGAGTTTTCACTGTTTGGAGGTTTAAATAAATTGTTTTGTGAAAATGATCCGGACAGCTTTCCTTCCTTTGGTTTGTTGGACCTGTGCTCAAGGTGTTTCCTGGGTTTTCATAGAAATTCTTTGGATGTTTTACTGAATCTTTATTGAGGATTTAACTTTTTTTTTTCCTGACTAGCTGTATTCTAAATTTCTTTGAGAATGATGTGTTTATTCAGGTGTTTCAGGACTTTCAGCATCATCCAGCCTCCTCCTGGAAACCCTGCTGAGGCTGATCCGACACCAGGATGGGTCCACATTAACGGGTGGGTACTCTCCTCCCCTGGTTCTCTCTTGAGCCATCTTGAAGTTTTCTCAGCTGTTTCACTGGAAATACAGATGTCTGTTTTCCTTAATCTTCTCTTTAAAGACCAACAAGTCGAAGGCTTTGGACACAACACCTCCTCATCCGGCCTCCACTGGGAGACACTTTGCTCTCCGTTCAGCTTGCTGACAGCCGGCCTCTTCTACGGCGGTCAGTCGTCCTCCAGGAGTGGGGCCGGTGACTCCCCTTTACCAAACATGGTGTGTCTCTGGTTTCCACAGTTCGGTCCAAGTTCATGTTCTCTTTGACCCTGCTGCCTCATTCCTAACCATCGACCTCCACGACTGCTGTTCTCACCTCTTTCTGCACTAAGCAACATGTCTTTCTCTTTGATGATGTCACGGCAGGAAGCTGAAGAGGCTCCTAGACCAGCACTGGCTGTTGTCATCACTCCCACCTGCTGCAGTCTGCTGCTTAAACATCCTCCTCTGCCCCCCCCCCGCCTCCTCCCTGTCCCCACTTCACGCTCAGCTTTGGCCATATTTGGATCTCTGTACTGCCACACTTCTCTGGCTCTAACCACTTTGAGCTTTTTGTACTATTTCTTTGTACATTATTACTCATGATAAGCTTTTTACATGTCAGTAATTCTTTCAATAATATTTTTAAATGGTGTTTATTCATTTTATGGCCTAATAAGCTTCCAAAACACGTTTCAGTTATTTTAATATTTTGAAATATTTATTTCGCTGAACATTTGTCCATATTTGTCTTATTTTCTTATTGTTAGTACAAATGTAGTACAATTTTCTCTATGTTAGTACTTTTTAATTGTTTCTGCTTTTTTTATAAATATGTTTCAGACATTTTACTGATTTAAAAAAACATATTTTACTAATATAACATTTATATGGAGTAATTTAAAAAATGATGACAGCGACTATGACTCGTGTTTTTCCACCATTATTACAATCAGAATGCTTTTGTTGTTATCGCATTATAAAAGACAGAAAATCGAGTGCTAGTTCTGTCTCAAAAAAAGAACAAAAAGTCAGCAGAAGATGATAAATAATGATCAATGTTAAGGTGTCAAGAATGAAACAGACGATACTTTACAGTATTCGATTTCAGACAGTAACTGCACTGTTTGTCTTTGTTTTGATGAACTTCTACCTTCAACCACCGGGCATCAGGTCAAGTAGAGTCCAGAGTGAGAATCATATTTAGTGATTTTTAAGGTGGTATTTTGCATAAACAGCCTCTTGTAGGGAGGGGAGAGTGCAGCCAGCGGTCTTTGGTAATGTGTTTGTTATTTCCTTCTGATTACCCTTTTTATCTGCTGCAGAGCATCCGGCTGTTACGCAGTACACCGGGATGCTTTCTACGCTGGCGTAATAAAAGGTCACCAGCAGTTTCCCATGCACACAGTTCCTCTTCAGCAACCTCAGGAAGTGAAGGTGCTGCTGAGCCTTGTTAATGTTCACTGACCAGGTGAGGTTGTCAAAAACGAGGGTCCTTCTCTACACGGTCTACATTGAAGTCCAGGGTCAGAGAGGTCTGCTCTGCTCTCCCTGTCAGGATGAAAGGCAACTTTTTGTTTTCGGCACATTTAGATTCTTACTATTAAACAAATACTTGAATAATCTTAGAAAGAGAACCTTTAATTTTGGAGATAAAAGGTTGTGCCAGAACAGAAACATCCTGCTCCGAACGGGAGGAAATCTCTGCAGCAGGTCACGTGTCCACATACTTCTGGAAATTCTCTGATGAGACGCGATTGTGCGTCGAACTGACGCACAAACAGACCCTCAGCATATGTAACGATTATTGAAACAAGATGAAGCGGTGCTTGGCCATTAGCTCAGCTGCTTTTTAGAGATGCAGCACCATTAAGAACCTGTTGCCATGGAAACTGGATGCTGAATAGAGGCAGTGGCGTACAGAAGCAAAGGGAAAGAAAGAGAAAGATGTGATGCCGACTGAATGGCCGGAGCTCGGCCAGCATGTGGTCGATTCTAGCTGCAGTCAGACAGGAGGAGGTGATTTCAGCCAATGTCTTTAGAAGGAATCCTTAATGAGAGTCGTTGTAAAACAAAATAACGACGTCAAGTTTCAAATCAAGATTCAAACCCTGTTACTTTGAGTGAAAGACGTCATCCCAGTGCACTGCAAGAAAGGATCTGTGGACATTTGCTCTCTCTATCCTTCATTTATCGATATAAAACCGTCAAGATTCAACTTCTGGAGCCAAAAGCTTTTTAATCTTAGTCATTTTTGTTATTTTTATTGATGTATTGCAGATCTACAGTATTTTAGTTTTAGGTCTTTAAAATAAATTTTGCATGCGTGGACTTCATGCACAGATTTCCTCGGGTCAGCACAACAGTTAGAAATATTCAGTTTTGCTTGCGATGCTTTGGTTATTTATTTAAACGTTCCTCACAACAAAAAGACAAATCTGCAGCACACTGCTGAACTAGAACACCGCCTGGGTGTGACAAGCGAGAAGATCTGCCCTTAAGTTTGCCATATGTTATTAAAAACACTCTTTACACTCCAGTAAACTGCTGATACCGAGAGGAGACCAAAGAGGACACTCTGCAGGAGGCTCACGCTCACATTTGTACTTTTTTGAGCTTTTCAGGAAACAGGAAAAATGTAAATAAAGGAACCAGGAAGGTGGCTTGGGTTTCCCCCAGTCTGAATTATACTATACTGATATATGAATACATTATCTTTGTGGCGTGGTTGATTTCCTGGCACTAAACTAGATGAAAATGGCTGTTTGGCTGTGGATTGAACACGTCTCCTGCAGGCAGACGTCTCTCATATCACTTCTGAACACTTAGACTTTTACAGTGACAATCCTAGAGTGGAACACCCATTAAAGGTCTGGTCTCAGGTGCTCGCTATACTGACAAAAATCTATATGCTGACACATTGATATGCTTTAATCATGTGTTCAGCGGGTCTGGAGGAGCTCATCTTTAAAATCTAGAAGCAGAAGGGTAAGAGTACGAGGTATCAATGGCCAGCTACAGCAGACATTTTAGCTTTCACATTTGCACTTCTTTTGATTTTTAGAGTTTTTTCAAGGGCTCACGTCCCAAAGTATGAACAGAGACCTCTTCATGCAGCTTTACACAGTGTCCTGAATAATAATCTTCCAGTGGAGCTGTAAGGCTCCATCCTCGGGATCATTCCAACTAGACTGGAATGAAGAAGTGGACACTCAGATCACTGATGAAGTCTGGGAAAAATCTCTGGAAAAAATTCATGGTACTTCTATAAATGCTCACATTCAAAACCGTCCACAGACTACACTTCTCTCCATCGAGATTACATAAATTATTCAAAGGCACTCCACCTCTGTGTGTGAAAGTTCAACAGAGAAAGGAACCCGATCTCATCAGTGTAACAGATTACAGACTTTGTCACCAAGGATTTAAACAGGGCGGGCCGTGTTTGGCCCCTCTTACAGCACAATTTAGGGTGATGATTCGAGCAGTGTGGAGGATCGGCACATTTCCTACAATCCAGGAAGTCTGAGACGCCTCCAACAAGTTAAACAACGCGAAGATCTGGTTACCAATCGCCAGGCTGACTGAAAAGTTGAAATGAAACTTTTTTGGCCTTATTAATGATGTCACACTGTCCTATAAACATGTATAACAGGTAATAATGTAATTTAGTCTGTATGCGAGCTAACACCATAAATACTAACACCCAAATCCTCCTTCAGTACCTTTTTTTTTAGGTCTCTCAGAGACCTCGTAGTTTAATATACCTGATGTTTTATAAAAAGATAAAAATAATCAAATCATCATTAATTGATTATTATAAACAATATTATACTTCTTATAAAGAGAATATTTATGAATAATTAGTGCATCAGATTATTGCCGCATTTTAATTTTGCATCATGTTTGCAGTTTTAGTTCAATATTCCTTTCAGCTTTGATTTCATTTTACTCTTTACTGAAGACACAAAATATTTTGATAGCATTTTTATAATATTTTTCACTGCTTTCCTCCTTAAACGTAAATGAAAGATTACAGTAGTACTGTCAGCAGCAGTGCTCATAGGTTATATAGCTCATATACAGGGAGTGCAGAATTATTAGGCAAATGAGTATTTTGTCCACATCATCCTCTTCATGCATGTTGTCTTACTCCAAGCTGTATAGGCTCGAAAGCCTACTACCAATTAAGCATATTAGGTGATGTGCATCTCTGTAATGAGAAGGGGTGTGGTCTAATGACATCAACACCCTATATCAGGTGTGCATAATTATTAGGCAACTTCCTTTCCTTTGGCAAAATGGGTCAAAAGAAGGACTTGACAGGCTCAGAAAAGTCAAAAATAGTGAGATATCTTGCAGAGGGATGCAGCAGTCTTAAAATTGCAAAGCTTCTGAAGCGTGATCATCGAACAATCAAGCGTTTCATTCAAAATAGTCAACAGGGTCGCAAGAAGCGTGTGGAAAAACCAAGGCGCAAAATAACTGCCCATGAACTGAGAAAAGTCAAGCGTGCAGCTGCCAAGATGCCACTTGCCACCAGTTTGGCCATATTTCAGAGCTGCAACATCACTGGAGTGCCCAAAAGCACAAAGTGTGCAATACTCAGAGACATGGCCAAGGTAAGAAAGGCTGAAAGACGACCACCACTGAACAAGACACACAAGCTGAAACGTCAAGACTGGGCCAAGAAATATCTCAAGACTGATTTTTCTAAGGTTTTATGGACTGATGAAATGAGAGTGAGTCTTGATGGGCCAGATGGATGGGCCCGTGGCTGGATTGGTAAAGGGCAGAGAGCTCCAGTCCCACTCAGACGCCAGCAAGGTGGAGGTGGAGTACTGGTTTGGGCTGGTATCATCAAAGATGAGCTTGTGGGGCCTTTTCGGGTTGAGGATGGAGTCAAGCTCAACTCCCAGTCCTACTGCCAGTTTCTGGAAGACACCTTCTTCAAGCAGTGGTACAGGAAGAAGTCTGCATCCTTCAAGAAAAACATGATTTTCATGCAGGACAATGCTCCATCACACGCGTCCAAGTACTCCACAGCGTGGCTGGCAAGAAAGGGTATAAAAGAAGAAAAACTAATGACATGGCCTCCTTGTTCACCTGATCTGAACCCCATTGAGAACCTGTGGTCCATCATCAAATGTGAGATTTACAAGGAGGGAAAACAGTACACCTCTCTGAACAGTGTCTGGGAGGCTGTGGTTGCTGCTGCACGCAATGTTGATGGTGAACAGATCAAAACAGTGACAGAATCCATGGATGGCAGGCTTTTGAGTGTCCTTGCAAAGAAAGGTGGCTATATTGGTCGCTGATTTGTTTTTGTTTTGTTTTTGAATGTCAGAAATGTATATTTGTGAATGTGGAGATGTTATATTGGTTTCACTGGTAAAAATAAATAATTGAAATGGGTATATATTTGTTTTTTGTTAAGTTGCCTAATAATTATGCACAGTAATAGTCACCTGCACACACAGATATCCCCCTAAAATAGCTAAAACTAAAAACAAACTAAAAACTACTTCCAAAAACATTCAGCTTTGATATTAATGAGTTTTTTGGGTTCATTGAGAACATGGTTGTTGTTCAATAATAAAATTATTCCTCAAAAATACAACTTGCCTAATAATTCTGCACTCCCTGTAGAAACCAGTCTTATTTGTTACCATCTATCGTCCACCTGGGCCTTACACAGAGTTTCTCTCTGATTTCTCAGACTTTTTATCTGATTTAGTGCTCAGCTCAGATAAAATAATTATTGTGGGTGATTTTAACATCCATGTAGATGCTAAAAATGACAGCCTCAACATGGCATTTAATCTGTTATTAGACTCAATTGGCTTCTCTCAAAATGTAAAAGAACCCACCCACCACTTTAATCACACTCTAGATCTTGTTTTAACATATGGCATAGAAAACTGAACATTTAACAGTGTTTCCTGAAAACCCTCTGCTGTCTGATCATTTCCTGATAACATTTACATTTACAATAATTGATTACACAGCAGTGGAGAGTAGACTTTATCACAGTAGATGTCTTTCTGAAAGTGCTGTAACTAAGTTTAAGAATATAATCCACCCACTGTTATCATCTTCAATGCCCTGTACCAACACAGAGCAGAGCAGCTATCTGAACGCTACTCCAACAGAGGTCAATTATCTTGTTAATAATTTTACCTCCTCACTACGTACGACTCTGGATACTGTAGCTCCTGTGAAAACTAAGGTCTCAATTCAGAAGTACCTGACTCCGTGGTATAATTCTCAAACATGTAGCCTAAAGCAGATAACTCGTAAGCTGGAGAGGAAATGGCGTGTCACAGATTTAGAGGATCATCATTTAGCCTGGAGAAATAGTTTGCTGCTTTATAAGAAAGCCCTCCGCAAAGCCAGAACATCTTACTATTCGTCACTGATTGAAGAAAATAAGAACAACCCCAGGTTTCTCTTCAGCACTGTAGCCAGGCTGACAAAAAGTCAGAGCTCTACTGAGCCAACAATCCCTTTAACGTTAACTAGTAATGACTTCATGAACTTCTTCACAAATAAAATTTTTATCATTAGAGAAAAAATTACCAATAATCATCCCACAGATGTAATATTATCTACAGCTACTTTTAGTACCATCGATGTAAGTTAGACTCTTTTTCTCCAATTGATCTTTCTGAGTTAACTTCAATAATCACTTCCTCCAAACCATCAACGTGTCTTTTAGACCCCATTCCTACTAAACTGCTCAAAGAAGTCCTGCCATTAATTAATGCTTCAATCTTAAATATGATCAACCTATCTCTAATAATCAGCTATGTACCACAGGCCTTCAAGGTGGCTCTAGTTAAACCTTTACTTAAAAAGCCATCTCTAGACCCAGCTGTCTTAGCTAATTACAGGCCAATCTCCAACCTTCCTTTCATATCAAACATCCTTGAAAGAGTAGTTGTAGTAACAGATTATCTGCAGAGGAATGGCTTATTTGAAGAGTTTCAGTCAGGTTTCAGAGCTCATCACAGCACAGAAACAGCTTTAGTGAAGGTTACAAATGATCTTCTTATGGCCTCTGACAGTGGACTCATCTCTGTGCTTGTCCTGCTAGACCTCAGTGCTGCGTTCGATACTGTCGACCATAATATCCTATTAGAGCGATTAGAACATGCTGTAGGTATTACAGGTACTGCACTGCAGTGGTTTGTATCATATCTATCTAATAGACTCCAATTTGTTCAAGTAAATGGAGAGTCCTCTTCACACACTAAGGTCAATTATGGAGTTCCACAGGGTTCAGTGCTAGGACCAATTCTGTTTACATTATACATGCTTCCCTTAGGCAGCATCATTAGAAGCATACATTTTCACTGCTATGCAGATGACACGCAGCTCTATCTGTCCATGAAGCCAGATAACACACACCAATTAGTTAAACTGCAGGAATGTCTTAAAGACATAAAGACCTGGATGGCCGCTAACTTTCTGCTTCTTAATTCAGATCAAACTGAGGTTATTGTACTCGGCCCTGAAAATCTTAGAAATATGGTATCTAACCAGATTCTTACTCTGGATGGCATTACCTTGGCCTCCAGTAATGCTGTGAGGAACCTTGGAGTCATTTTTGACCAGGACATGTCCTTCAATGCACATATTAAACAAATATGTAAGACTGCTTTCTTCTACTTGCGCAACATCTGTAAAGTTAGAAATATCTTGTCTCTTAGTGATGCTGAAAAATTAGTTCATGCATTTATTACTTCCAGGCTGGACTACTGTAATTCTTTATTATCAGGATGTCCTAAAAACTCCCTGAAAAGCCTTCAGCTGATCCAAAATGCTGCAGCAAGAGTCCTGACAGGGACTAGAAAGAGAGAGCAGATTTCTCCTGTTTCGGCTTCCCTTCATTGGCTTCCTGTTAAATCCAGAATTGAATTCAAAATCCTGCTCCTCACATACAAGGTCTTAAATAATCAGGCCCCATCTTATCTTAATGACCTTGTAGTACCATATCACCCTATTAGAGCACTTCGCTCTCGCACTGTGGGCTTACTTGTTGTTCCTAGAGTATTTAAAAGTAGAATGGGAGAGAGAGCCTTCAGTTTTCAGGGCCCTCTTCTGTGGAACCAGCTTCCAGTTTGGATTCAGGAGACAGACACTCTCTCTACTTTTAAGATTAGGCTTCAAACTTTCCTTTTTGCTAAAGCATATAGTTAGGGCTGGATCAGGTGACCCTGAATCCTCCCTTAGTTATGCTGCAATAGACGTAGGCAGCCGGGGATTCCCATGATGCATTGAGTTTTTCCTTTCCAGTCACCTTTCTCACTCAGTATGTGTTATTAGACCTCTCTGCATTAAATCATATCTGTTATTAACCTCTGTCTCTCTTCCACAGCATGTCTTTATCCTGTCTTCCTTCTCTCACCCCAACCGGTCGCAGCAGATGGCCCCGCCCCTCCCTGAGCCTGGTTCTACCAGAGGTTTCTTCCTGTTAAAAGGGAGTTTTTCCTTCCCACTGTCGCCAAAGTGCTTGCTCATTGGGGGTCATATGATTTTTGGGTTTTTCTCTGTACCTATGAAGCGCCTTGAGGCGACTTTTGTTGTGATTTGGCGCTATATAAATAAAATTGAATTGAATTGAATTGAATTGAATTGAATATAGGTCAGGGTCACCTCATGGCTACAGCTGGTTCCTAGTGACAGATTTCAAACTTCGAACATCCGAATTATTACAGAATGAGCTATTTAACAAAAATAACGTTCAGTTTATATAATTTTGCCACAACCCGGTTCTTAAGAATATGACAGAAAGGTGGACACACCTTTAAGAAAATGGTTTATTAAGGAATTAAAGAGAAACTAATTCAGCACACGGCATGTTGGCAGGGAGAGAGAAACGCGGGAGTCCCAGCCACAGATTTATAGTCTGGGAACACACTGTCCAGGTGCTCAGGTGTGCCCAGGAGCCCCGCCCACCGAAGACCTGAAACACATGTAGAGAGAAAAGCTTGGGAACAAGGGGCAGAGATTTAACTGTGAAAACCTGTGAACAAATTTAGACTTATCTTACTTTATCACAGTACCTGAGATATGAGCACTATTCCCTGTTTCCAAAATGGGATTGGCCGTGCGAGCGGTTATCTTTGCAAAAACCGCAGCGGTGCGATAAGAGTGCAGATCTGACATCGATAAGATGCGTTTCACTGAGTTTGTTTAGCAAAGTTTGGCGGAGTTACTCAGAGCTACTGTCCATGGAGCGCACAGCCGCGGTGACGTCACCCCCCGTTGCTGCAGAAACGGTGCTTTCACACACCGGAATTCAAACAAAGCGCGAAAGGATTTTCTTCAAAATAAGAGCGCACAAAACCCGCAAAGCTTTCATTTGAAAACGTAATTCCACACAGATTTATGATTATATTCATTGACTGATTCGGTCACTGATTCGAGGTTTAAAAAGAGGACAAAAAACCCAACATATAAAAGAATATTGCTAAAACCCAGACAACGAACTGATGTTGAACTTTGAGAAGCAAGTCTGCACTCAGAAACCACCTTTTAATGGTTAATTGTCAGTGTCAGTGATCACTGAGACCTGAAAATTACATGTGTGCACTCATCAGTCAAATATGAAAAGTTTGAGGACTTTAGCAAAGACTTCAGACTCCTCTAAACACTTTTTTACTTACACTGTCTTTTGTTAGTTTGTTTTTTTTTGTTTTTTTTGTTTTTTTACTTTTTTTTGTATGAGGAAGTGTCTCTTATGACACTCTCTCGGGCAGAGAGGCCCCCATCAACAATTACAGCATTAGAAAGTGCAAAAATATTAAAACAAGTCACTGTAACTGTTCTTTAACCAGTTAAATGATCAAAAATCTTCATATTTGTCAAGCTCTGCAAGAGGTGAACACCTTACTAGGTATTTTAAAAATTTGAGTAACTCGAAATTTTGAGATACTAAACTTAAATTTTGGCATATGGCTAGCATTAAATAAATGAATAATAAAATAAATAAGTAATAATTGTAAAAATTACATTTAAATTAAAAAGTGCTGGAAACAAGCTTCCATTCCTAACTGAGTTTAGGCAAATAATCAATTTTAAGTAATCTACAAATATCAAAGTTATAAGGCTTGTTGAAAAAGACCTATGGTAGCAATAAGAATGAAAAACGACCATTTCATACAGAGAGAGCGTGAGGCGCTTGAGCCATTTGAGTTTTAATCTGAAGGTACACCGGAAGTGAGGCCGTTTGTGTTGAAGCTAATCTGACGAGAATGGAAGTGTTGAGGAGGCGTGTGGTTCCAAACAGGAAGAAACTGGGAAAACACGCAGTAAATACGCTATCCTCGGACACAGCCAACTAACAGCCTGGGGCAGATAGTACAAACTACTTTTTCTCCATGCCGGAGGCCTGTGGACCGTTCCTGGTGAACTCCTTTCAGATCTGTCCCGCAGTCGGAGGGGCTGTTTGGGGGGGCTGACGCACCAGCAGAAGCGCAGGAAGGCGGGGGGCTGTCACAGCAGCAGGCTAGGCTAGGCTAGGCTAGGCTAAGTCTGGCTAAGCTAAGCTAAGCGCTGCAGCCCGAAGAAACCTTGAACTTGTGTAAACTTTGTGGAGTACAACACCGGAAGTAGCATCACCGGAGTGGTTAAACGACAACCACGGACTCCACAGATGAGATAAATATACACAAACGTCTATTATGTTCACAGTTTTTTTTTTTTTCTAAAAAGTGTTAGCCTGGCAGCGGACTTATCGCCAGTTAGCTGTTGAACACATCCAGGCTCTGGCAGAGGGACATGAGCGGGAGGAAATCGCCTCAGTTTGCCCCATGCACATCCGCAGAATGGATCTAATTTGCGTTGTTAACCCGTTAAAAGCTATTGGACGCTAATTAACACAGTGGATGTTAATTAATCATTGAGGTATCCGCGGATGAAGATTGGTTTTTGACATATAAGAGGGACTTTTTCTGTTTTGTTATATCGGTTTTTTTCGATAACTTGTGCTTTCCGTTAGTGTGGTTATCATGGAGGTAGGGGAGCCTGGCAGCGGCAGCTCAGAGCGGTTACATAACGCCAGCAGGCCGGGAGAGAAGCTGCTGAATGTCGCCTCCTCTTCAGCCTCCTCAGCCTGGCTCTGACAGCCGTAAACCCCCCTCCAGCGCACACACACACACTAACAGACTGACAGACGCACAAACAAACACAGACAGACTGACAGCAGGACAGCAGCATGGAGGTGGTGTAAGGCATCTGGGAGATAGAAAACAGCAACGAGAAGGATCGTTTTGCTGAAGATGGAGTCCAACCCACTGATTAACGGTGAGAAATGTTGCTGCAGGATACAGTTGCGTGTGTGTGTGTGCCGCAGTCCTGCGTGTGTTTCTGTGCACTTTGGAGGGAAGAAGCAGCAGCAGCAGCTTTGCAACAGGTGTGTGGAAGCTGCTGTGGCCTGCAGCTGGGTTGGACCTGAATTGTTTTCATGCTGCTGCAGGCAGCGTGTACAAACTTGCAGCCTGAGAGAGAAAATCCACACTAAAGGCTCTTTAACTATTCACAGTAGGGGGGCAGAGAGTCACTGCAGGGGGGATGGTGTGTGTTTATATATTTACGGTTGCTACAGCACTAATACCTGTTTATGATTTGGAGCTGAGCACACTACTTGAGATTAATACAGGGGTTATAAAAATGACTGTTTCTGCTTTATTTTATTGATTCATGCGAACATAAATGGAAATACAGCATGCACGTCTGAAAGCCAACATTTAGCTGCTTTTTGTTCCATTCTCTTAACAAGATGATCCCACACTGCTACGGTAATATTGAGGTCCGAGCTCTGAGGTGGCCAGTTCGTGACTGATATTGTTCCACTGTGTGTTTTTTCTGTGCAGGTATGCTTTTACTGCATTGGCAGTGTGTTTTGGATAATTTTAATGCTAAAAAAAACATTGTCAATCAGTAACTTCTGAGATGGTATTGCATAGTGAATCGAAATCTGTTTGTACATCTCTGCAGTTTTAATTCCATTATTTTTGACAAGATCTCCAACACCACTGGTTGAAATGCAGTTCCAAACCATGACAGAGCCTCCACAGTGTTTTACAGGTGACTGTAGACACTCACTGTTGTGCCTCTTACCTGACCTCCTTCATATATACTGATGATGATTTGACTCAGAAATGCCACATTTGGATTAATTGCTCAATCAGACCCTTTGTCAGTGATTTTCAGTTGAGGTCTTGTGTAATTTTTATACCTCAACCTTTCCTTTTCCCTTCCCTTTGACTGGTTTCTTGACAGCCACCCTTCCACTGAGATCATTGCTGAAACTTCAGTGAAGTGTCAGATGCATCTCTCAGGTCCTGTATCAGGTCTTTGCTGGATTTGTTTTAAGGACGTGACTTTCAGATGCTGTCTGTCGAATGTAAACAGTTTCTTAGGTCTGCCAGTTTTTCTTTTGTCCTTAACTTGTCCAGTTTCTTAGATTTTTCAAGGACATGCTGCACACCATGGCGAGATATAATGCAAGTTCTTGGCATCTTGGTCGAGCAAAAATACTACAGTATACACTACAGTTTTACAGTACTGTGCAAAATGGAAGAATGTTGTGATGATACCGATTGGTTTTGGGTTGCAATTGAGGTTATCGATTGCTGCCATGTGTTCTGCTTTTGCTAGTTGGCACTAGAAATACCTGTTGGCTAAATGAATGATTTTTGTTTTATAATGTACAACGGCAGTTACCTATTGGTTCAAAGATGGGACAACTTCATTGACTTCAGAGCAAAAGCCCTGACACATATCTGTGGCCCATCTGTCTGATCTGACCCATTTTTCTGATCAGATGCCAACTTTCTGGCTGTGAGTGTGTGATACAGCATACCCATCTGTCACCAGCGTTAAATTAATAAACCGTGTGTTAAAGAATGTCAGGATCAATTCAAACAGCTAACTTTGTAACATAAAATGTTGCAAAAGTATTAATAGATGCTGTTGATGTAGCAGCGTCAAATGTCTCCAAACTGATTTCACTCAGCTGTTAGCTTCTTCCATGTTATCTCTGCTGCTAGATGCTGCTGTCACATGATGAAGTAAACACAGAGCAACATAGAACTGAAGTGAATGAATTGGCTTAGACCAATACTGGCACATCCTTACAAGTGAGGTGCAAAGTAAACGCGTGACCTTCACTTTATTTTTAAAAGTTTTTATGACGGTTTTCAGACTTTTAGACTAGCTGCCTAGTCAGGTTTTTTATTCTAAAACTACTAAATGTCATTGCCATTGTTTGGTGTCTGCTTGTAATGTCGCTGCCAGTCACTTTTATTGTGAAGTAAAGAAGTAGCAACAGTACAAAGGATATTTCATTCCCTTGTGTTTTTTATGGCAGGCTCAAAGGTTTGTTGCTCACTCTTGATTATGGATTAAAAAAAAAAGCTAAATTCAAGTGGTGCACTTCCAACATCAGATGGTAAGACCAGTGTAAAACCAGGAAAAGGTTAAGATGTTTGTTCTTACTACTAAACCCAAACGTTAATACTGGTGTCTCAAAAAAGCCACTTTAAACTGGAAATTTCTGCAAAAGTCAGGTGGTGCAAATGACATAAATTTGACTCAGTCAAATAAATAATCGTATTTAAAACTATAGATGACAAGAAAGCATGTGTATGGAAAGACCAGAAAAAAAAAAATGTCATTAACACAGCCCTATCACAGACATGATGCCTACTGTTATCATGGAGACAGTGTCGGGTGTGTGATGTAATATCACCTGCTGCCATGGCAACACTGACTCATTCTGATGTGTGTTGAGCGATGCTGTGAGATGTGACATGTTTCTGGTGTGATGTGTGCTGATGAGGAGTCACAGCACTGTCAGCTGTGCTATCGGGAGCATCGTGTGGTTGGATTCCACTTCATTTCAAGGCTGAAGGTCCCTCTCACAAACATCCTGTTTTTGCTTTGACTTTATTCTGAAAGTTTTGACCAGAAGTGGTGATTTGTATCTTCTGAGCTTTCAGGATGTTCGTCTTCAGTTCATTATCTGCTGTGTCAATCTGTGTTTTTGAAGGAAGGTACATGTTCACTGCCCTGTTCCAGACACCTCTTGACTTTCTTGACTCTGAAATAAGAGAAACTTTGGGTAATCTGTTCAAGAAAAGAGGCGATTTCCAACTGTGAGCCACTTGCCAGGTTCAGAGCGTCTGTGAAACTAACCTGCTTGCTTGGCAGGTTATATTCTGACTCCTCCCCTTCCTGCTGCTCTTGAAGCGGCTATCTGATACTCATTTCCTCTTAAATAGAATCGGTGTCAACGCTCGTATTGAAGTGCATTAATGCTGTATTATATTAAACACAGTCAAAGTTTAACATAATGAAGGCAGGGTATATACGAGGGCATATATGTGCACCAAAAGGGCTTTAGACTGCCCAAACACACAGTTTCAGAGAGTTTATTTCTACTCTTAGGTCTAAAGATTAAGATGGCCTTAATCATCAGACGACCAAATGACCAAGTGGGTGTCATTTATTACCCCATTACATTTCATACAGGAAACATACTGTTTCCTTTATCTATGACAGATAACTAACATGTTCTAATGAAACTAAATCATGTTTCTCTTATCTTGGTTTTTTTTGGCATCACAGTTTCCACCAGATCTTTATGCCATACTTGGCTGGTTTAGAAGAGATGTGAAAGCTCTGAAAGTGGCCAACTCTTAACCCACACAGAGATCAGTAGCAGTGATATAGTATTTGGGTAACTGGGCTACAAACACAGTTCAAATATCCCTAAAAGCAGCCTGTCTGTCGGCTCTGGCTCATCGGTTGTCGAACCGCAAGCGCTTCAGGGGCATCTCTGAATCTCGATCTTCGCCGCAGTTCACTGCAAAACATCAAAATGTAGAGAATAAAGGTGGAAAATTAGACTGTAGACAACTGTAGAAAAGATATTATGATCTAAATTATCATAATGGTGCATACAGTCAATTCAAATTTTTAAAATGCTCATCTAGGGCTGCTCAATTATGGCAAAAATGATAATCACGATTATTTTCACTGAAATTGAGATGTCGATTATTTGACGATATTTATTTAACAATAACAATGTATTGAATAATGGCTTTAAAGATGTCAAAAAATAATATAAAATAGTGTGCAAATACTGATAACAGTGGAAATGTTTGCAATATAAAAAATAAATGAAAAATGTAAACATCTATGTTCAGTAAACTTCAAAATACTGCTAATACTAATATTTATGCATACAAATAACCAAACATCAAGGCAAGCTGTGTAGCCACACAATGCACAATTGCATCAAACGTATGTCACTTTGTGAGCGGTCTTCAAATGATTGAATAAATTTGTAGTGTTGCTCTGTGGTGCAGCTACGACACCGTAGCAAAGTTTACACACTATGTCTATTTGATCCACGTCTGACTCCGCGAACCCGTAATGTTTCCACACCACTGAAGTTGTTTTACCTCTCTTTTCAACCAACGGCATTCTTTCTTCAGCAGCCATTATCCTCTCCTCTCCAAATAACTTCTGCTTAGCTTTCCGAGCTTTCCGAGCTTCCCTCGGGTCCTCTTAATTGTTGTGACGTGTGTTCGAAACGCAGAGAGGTGCGCTCGATTTGCCACACAGAGCAGCACGAGAGTAAAGCACGAGGGACGTGCTAATAATCGGCTCAGTCATTTTTAATGATCGTTGAAAGCCCAGATCGTAATCTAGATTAAAATTAGATTAATTGAGCAGCCCTATGCTCATCTCAGGCACAGCTTTGTCAGTACACAAGTCCCACCCACAGGCTGTTCAAACCTTCTGTTTGCAAGGAACAGCCAATCATAAGAAGGTCGACTTAAAGAGAGACAACCTAAAATGACCTGTTTCAGTCAGGGGAAGAACTGAGGAGCTGCACCACGGCTCAGTATAAGATTTATGAAGGTTGTTTTGAACTGTGAGTCATGCAGAGCTACTCTGTCAGAATGGATTCCTGTTTGAGGAATCAACCACAAAACGATTTTCAGAAAAGCTGATAGTGTTAGAAAAAGAGGTATTGGTAATGTATCCTAAACTGGCATTGTTTTAAATCGTGATTTCAATTTTAAATCCATTAATCAATCAGGCCTTTTATCCTTTTATCCGACCAAAAGGTAACAAAATATTGTTTAATTTCCTTTGACATTATAAATCATTGACAAATTAATCTTTTATATTTTTAAGCTGCACAAACTACAGATAAAGTTTGATTGAAAACTTGTTTCCTTTAGTAAAACCAGACACTTTCCCCTGTAACCAGAACAGTATGTTGAGATCTGACTGACAAACTGATGTCAGGAAGCAGAGAAACCACAGTGCAACAGGACGTGGTTTCTGGGAACAAACCAGTGGTTCGACTCAGTCGGTGTTTGGGTTTTTCTGTTTTCCTCTCAGCGTTTGTTCTGTGGGAACTTCAGAAAAGTCTGCGTATTCAGAATGTGGATTAAGACAGAGCAAAGCTGTCGTACAGGTGAACACTCTGGCTTCTAGATGTGTAATAGTTTATTTTCTGAACTTGTGAACGTGTTCATTATAAAACTATGGCTGCAACTGATGTTGACTCTGCCACTTCGTTTTTCAGTTGCTCAAGTATCTTGTCTGTAGTAGAATAAGATTACCAAAATATCAGCCAGCTTAAGTATAAAAAGCAAGGGTACCAAAAACTGAAAATGCACTAAATAAAAACAAAAAAGTAGCTACACTGAGCTTCAATTGCTGAAAGTTCCTTTTTCAAAACAAAAGAGCAAAACTGGAGCTGAAGATCATCAAAATGAAGAAGTGCTGAAATAAATGCTGTACGAGAGAAAAAGACCAGAAATTAGCTCAGCAGGCAGTTTCTGATTGGTGGCAGTTTGTAAACACCCCTATGACACAAATATGGACACACACACACGTGCATGTCCCCACATAGCAATGTTTGCACATATGGACACACACACACACCCACTCTGATACACACCTGCCTCTGTGTTTCTATGCCAATCAGTCTGAATCAGTGCCTGTCTTTTATACAGTCACTGGTCTGAATCTGCTGAATTTAAATCCACCAATCAGGAGCAGCTTTTGTCTGTGTCCTTATGTCATTTTTATGCTCACTGCATCGTTTGTGTCTCAGGTGTCACATGACGATATCACATCACATCCTGTGTCGTGAGACCCAATCTTTGCAGCGCGTTGGTCAGTCGGTCACCTCTTCATTTTTGTAATTTGGCGCATTGAGCTGCAGCCGTCGCAAAAATCCTACACAGAAGCTCAGAGGCGTGGAAATACGCAGAGTGAGATGTTGTAATCTGTTTGAGAACTTGAGTTTGGGTCTTGGCTTTCAGTTTTGACGACTTCTCCTCCTCATGAGCTCGTTTGACGTGATATTGTCTGAGTGGCGACACCTATCGTTCAAGAGATTACAGCAGCGACTTCTTGCACCTTTACAGCGGGTATAACTGACTGCATCTGTGTGATGATGGTGCGGCAGTGAGTGAAGCGACCACTCTGGAGGGTATATTGCAGGAGTATTCAACTAAAATTTAAAGAGGTCTACTCGGAGACAATTTCTTGAAGCGAAGGTCCTCATAATGTGTAATTATTTAGTGTGATCAGTACAAACTGTGTTGATCATGCAACATAGAACTAATATATATGACTACTGATATGTTTAATGCTATAATTTAAAGATTTAAAGTAGGGCTCCACTTCAAAATAACAGAAAACAATAAAATGTGATGCATGTTCAGATGAAGTGCTTAACTTAAGAAAAATTAAATAAAGGAAGGAAACGCTTGAATTTCCCCTTTTCTGTTTCACATCCATGCTGAACAGCTTCAACCTATTTTACAGATGATAAACACATTTCAACAGTTGTGACAGTTTTAGGGGCTCAGTTTCTTTTCTTTTAATCAACTTCCCCACATTTTTGTTCAGTGAAAGAATTGAGCTCCAGCTTTCCGGTTTATCCTGCCAGGATTTTAAACCGGAGCTTGAATGGAGTCGGGGCCACGTGCTCAGTGTTGAGCCTGGGATGATGTTTAATTTTGATTATGTTCAATGTGGAGATAACTGCTTGGCTTTTGAGTTTGGAGCCAAACATGGTGCTACTTTCTTTATACCTGAGAACAGTGTCTCAGAGACAGTTTGGAACAGTCACTTTTTTTTTTAAAAATAAATCTTAAAATGTCACTGTTTGAAAACCATCCATCCATTCGCTTCCGCTTATCCTTTTCAGGGTTGTGGGGGGCTTGAGCCTATCCCAGCTGTCTTAGGGCGAGAGGCAGGCTACACCCTGGACAGGTTGCCAGGTCTGTTGCACGGCTTATGAAAAACATAAAAGATATAACAAAACTAGTAATACCTTAATGGTGTTGGGACCTGTTTAAAGTTTGAACTTTTTCTCTAGCTCAAAGTATGCGGAACTAGTTAGGTTTCAAAGTAGGGCGGGTTTAAAGAGGATTAGAAGATTTCTCCATTCAATTCAAACCAACAAATAAAACTCATAAAAAGTTAAATATTTTACAAAACAGAAACGTAATGGTATGCTTCTCTAGGAAAAGTTGACCACTTTGATACCAGAACGGTTTCCGTAGCACAAAGTATACTGAAGTAGTTAAGTGCCAAAAAAGTGCAGGAGGATCTCAGTTATGTGAAATGCTTAAACAGCATTCACATTATTCATTTACAGTGATTGATGGGACAGAAGATCAGGGAGCTGAGGGGAGGAAGAAGCTTTTATATAGGTTAAATGAATCCGCTGCACCGTCAGCAGAGAGGTGCACGAGTCGCTCGGCTTCGGCTGTTATTTTTTAACTCATCAGATGCAGTTTCTTTTTCAGAAACCAGAATTTCTAATGGGATTCCCACCGTCTGCGGCGGTGGTTGTTATGGTCAGCTCACAGTGTGAGGGCAATCTGACTCGTCTCTGTGCCACGCTGAAGCCTGTGGGCAGAGATTAGCTGCTGCATTCATTAATTCACGCAGCGCCCTTGTATCTGGCGTAATCGTCATGTATTTGTGTGAATTTTCCTGCAGAGATCAGGTTCACGGTTTTGCTCTGCTGTTCCTGCACAAGGTAAACAGCACACCAAGGGTTCTGCTGAAGCCTCTGCTCTATCATTACTGAGCAGCAGTGGTGAAAGATAATAAAGTGTATTTACCCAGGTACTGCTTTTGTGGTGCTTTTATTTCCCTTTTGTCTGCAGCTATAGCTTTGTTTGAAGAGCAAAGGCTTTTCCTTTTTTAACCTCTCAAAGTAAAAGTAAACCGTTCTGCTCTGCTTGTTAAAACTTGTTTCTGTTGACGTCTCTGCAGTTCTTCCCATTCACTTAGATTCTTTTTGTTCTGATTTATTGAGTTTGACTGCACCTAATTATGTGCACTTGCACTAGCGAATAGTAACAGACTGGAACGGTCTTTGATTTGGATCTGATGCTTGCTCCAAAACTCGATTGAGTATCTGGTTTATCCAGTTCTTCTTTGTTTACTATGCCGCATGCCAGCAGTGGTTTGTGGGTTGCTGGGAGGCTCACATAGCATGGAGGAAGCTTACAGCATATGATCATTCAGATGCATTTCAGTTTTCATGCATTTGTTTGTCACATTTTATTCTAAAAAGTTAGGAAATCTGTGTTTAAGTGGAGCCACATGTTTCCGTATGTGTAAAGAATGAATCCCAACCACCTCCTCATAGTAATTGATACAGATCATTCATTTTATCATGGATGTCGGATCAGCACTGGAAAAAGTTGGATCCCAGTGACTTTAACTTGCACAGTGAAATAAGTTGCATGTACATTTGCTTAAATTATTTATTTAAATAAATATTCATTTAAAGGTTCTGCTCTTTAAATATTTTAATAGTCCAGTATACGTAGAATAAATTACAAAGTAATGCAGAGTCTTACTCTGGGACTGGAGTGCAGCTCCACAGTGTCGCCCCGCAGCAAGCTCGGGAAAATGGAGCCCAGTCTAGAGGAGTCAGAGCTAGTTAGCAGTAACTGGACTTTGAAAATAAGAGTGAGGGGATTGACTAGTGATGGGCCGAACATGGATGGTGGCGTCTCCTTGGATGCCTAAAAAAAATACACGTCAAAGGAAAAAATTGCAAATTTAAGATATTTAATATACTTGGGTGGGTTATCCCGTCCAGGGTCAGGTCACGCTGTGTGCTGATGGGTGATTGCTGATTCTGTGAATCCTGTGATTGTGCTGAAGGTCAAGGTCACATTTGTCACTTCACGTAATAACCTGGGAATCAAGATGGCCAGATGAGCTACTGCGCCTGCTTTCAAAATGTGGACATGTATATTATCGCAGTCTGACCACATCACGTCCCACTCTCACAGCAGTGACCATCCCACTACAGAGGTCAGCTTTTTATTGCTGCCAACGACAAATAACTGTAAACAAACTACAAATCTATAAATACCGCTAAAAACCAATAATAATCTTCAACATTATCGTTAACATTAATAAGGAGTTCACAGCTACCCACGAGTATCCCTGGTCCTCCATGTGTCAGATTCATGCTGACACCACAGTGGCTGTACTGAGTTCCTGTGAGCAGGGCAGCAGCAGAGGTGAGCTGATGTCAGCAGTGAACCCTCCTCATTGCTCTGTGTTTCTCTCCTCGCCCTTGGTTACCATTGATGAAAGGTCTCACCATGGCGATGGTTTCCAAGGTGTTCGATAGGTTAGTTGTGTAACAGGTCAGCCAATGGTAATGAGGTTCATTTCCATGGCTGACAGGCATCTCCCTCTGTGTAATCTGTTTAATGTTGACCTTCTCAGAGGAGTCTCTCTCTGGCTTCTGCTGGAGAGTGCTCTCTTAAATCCCCTGACTGTGTGATTGTGTCTGACAGTCGGAAAGTATTACACTCTGAGACTTCAAGCAAGTTTCAGCTTTAAAATGACTTATTAATTCCTCGTAAGACTGTGGTAGATTATTTTTCTGTTGTGCTTTTATAGTGTAAACTGAAGTTTGTTTCAGGTGAGCTCACCCACCTGTGCTCTCACCTGTCATTCATTACTCTGATGACCTGTTGGGTTTCCTGCAGCAGTTTTACGCTGAGCTTTATGCTGGATTTCTGACTGGAAACCATAGTGTCCATTATTTTAGTCAGTCTTAAGTAATTGATTTAATAAACATGAAAAAAGACAAATGAAAAATTGGGTGTGATATGCTGGCTAATCTGTTAGCGAGTTGAAGCCAGTGTAGCAGATGGTTTTGAATGTAAAGCACATCTCCCAGGATTGATCGCCGTTTCCTTCTGGGTTGCATACTCCACTCAGGATGCAGACGAAGCCAACAAGGAGTTGGGGTGGCAGCAGACTGCGTAGCAGCCGTGCAGACGGTGACACTTGTGCACCTCATCTTTTTTATTATTTTTTTGTTTGTTTGTTTTTGTAGGCTTGCGTGTGGCGTGCCTGGGAATGCCCGGGAATGTAGATGTAAAGCAAAGTTTTGCCTCACATGTCTCCTTCAAATACAGTTGCCGAAGTGTTTTTGGAATATTTTGAAATCTTAAATATTTATTCCTACCAGCCAGTGAAAGAACTCCTTTCTTCAAAAGTATAACTAATAGCTGGATTTAAGTGGCATATTGGTTATTCAGCTGCCCATAAATTACTATAATAAGCATGTTCTTTATTTTTGAAACAATCCTCGACTGTCTGTCCGTGTCCTCAGCGATGGACCCGTCCATCACGCTGTGGCAGTTCCTGCTTCATCTGCTGGAGGACCAGCGGCAGCGTCACCTGATCTCCTGGACAAGTGAGGACGGCGAGTTCAAGCTGCTGGACGCCGAGGAGGTGGCCCGCCTGTGGGGGCTCCGCAAGAACAAGCACAACATGAACTACGACAAACTGAGCCGGGCACTGAGATACTACTACGACAAGGTACTGCTGATAATACTACTGTTACTGCAGCAGAACGAGTACTACGTTACCTCCAGGTCGGCAGGCTCACCATTTTTCCCCCCTCTTTCAGAACATCATAAAGAAGGTGAGCGGCCAGAAGTTTGTCTATAAGTTTGTAAGTCAGCCCGACCCCTCCCTCCCTGATGCGATACGCACTATAGAGGAGGGCCAGAGGAGGGATATATGCGACTCAAACAACCAATCAAAAAGCCTTGGGGGCGTGGCACCAACTTGTCCGACAAAGGGCTTGCCCCAGGTACGTCCACACTTCCTTTGTTTCCTACAGGATGTTATGAATAATTGGCTGATTGCTTTTTTTCTTTCTTTGCGTCTGTCTGCGTGGATCACCAGCGCTCATCACCCAGCAGCTCCCAGAAGAGCTCCAGAAACGACTACATGAAGTCTGGCCTCTACTCCACCTTCACCATCCAATCCCTGCAGGCCTCACCCAATCCACGGCCAATCAAATCAGAGCTCCTCCTGCAACAAGAGCCTGTCCCCAAGGTTGATCGCACACCGAGAGAGGTAAAAAGAGTTAAATGTTGCCCCCTGACCCCTCTGTGCACTTCATAATCATAATAATAATAATAATGATAACAATAATAATAATAATTCTGCACAGCTGCTGGACTTTGTGTTTCACACTGCTTGAGGTCGTGCAGCTAACATTTTTTTGTTATTTAATTCCTGTGATTTATGCAGGTTGTTGGTTCTGAAACGATTTTTTTTTTTTTTTGCAAATGTATTTATTTTACCAGATGATGAGCTGGTCACAATTAATAAGTGACCTACTTCTGAAGTTGATCCAGAGTCACATCACAGCAAAATTGAACAGAAAAATGAGGTGCTGTTCATAAGAAAATATTAGACACTTGTTTTCACATCACCATCTTTGTACATTTAAGCAGTGAAAGTTTAATCTTGGTGAGCACATCAACAACCCTGTGGGCTCCTCATGTCAGTCCATGATGGGGCTGGTTGTGTCTTGAATGAGATTTGGTTAGAGTCTTTGTCAAATCAGTGTATTCTTCTTGTTATGGTTAACTTCACACATCTTCAGGGTCGTAGTCATAAGTTGATTAGGAGTAAAAGCAATATTTAGCTTTTTCTCCTGTTAATGTATTAATGGTTTCACCAGTTTACTCCAGTAGACTGATGAAGAGGGCCAGTTCTCTCCTGGCCAGTCCCCCAGAGTCCATGAGGAGGTGGGTGAGAGGAGGGTGTTAGCCAAGCTTATGGACAATGCCTCTCACCCCCTGCATGAGACTGTGGAGGCCCCTGAGCGGCTCCTTCAACAGTGACTGTTACCATGTAGAAAGGTGTGCTATCTAAAAGACTACAGCTGTATACATTAGCACTCCTGCTGCAGTTTTTATAAGTATAAAGATCTCTGTGTATTTTACCGTGAATAACAACAGTACATTTTTTTTAACACTTTTTTTTCGTATTTATTTTTCAGTTTTTCGAATGGATCTCTAATACACTTTTTCTTCCTGACTCTTGCGCTGCCGTGCCATGTCTATGCCATATGACGAACACATGCATGTGCACATGCACTATTTGTGGAAATCAGCTGCTCTAACTCCAGGCCTTTTTTGCCATCTCCTCCTTCTCAGGGGTGTGTGTTACCGGAGTCTAAATCCTCTCCGTCCGTGGGGAGCGCTGCGGACTCTGTTCTCCAGGTGATCGTCACTCAGACGTCTCCCTGTCCGACCCCGGCTCTCAGCCCACAGATACCAGCCAACTCCAATGGCCAATCACAGGTCAGTAAAAAGTCACGCCTGCTACTTGGTTACGTGTCCGAGAACACCTAAGATGACCTTATGAGATATCTCTGCTCTCAGTGACATCGTACAGATCCAAGAGTAGAAAAAACTACTTTAAATGAAGCATTTAGGTCAGTGTGAAGCCTGTTTTTGACTCGCAGGCGTTACTTGTACGTGTACTGAAGTCATTATTTGGACCTTTATCAGTATTCAGTATGAACATCCACCACTGGAACGTTAAAAATATGATGGAAAATAACGTCCCCTTTATTAATGTTCTCGCCTCTGGTTTACATTCCCAGAATCCTCCTGCTGCTCCGCTGAGCGACCCTCCCCAGATTTATCTCACCAACATGGGGGACCCATCCACCCTCATCACTCTCGGAGGGGGCACGGTGAGCCCCGTCCCCCCTCCTCATGTCTCAATGGGCACACAGGGCCCACAGCAGGAGGATTGCGGGGGCCTTACCAACCCCACCAACTTCCCCTCTCACCACCCGCACGCTGCTCCCCATCAGTCTCACCCTGCCCCTGTGTTCGTTATTATCAACCCACCTCCCAATCAACAGCAGCAGCAACAGGTGCCGATGACAACTGCTGCTCCTCCTCCCTCTGTTGCTCCTCCTCCCACCGCCCGTCCTCCACCCATTGTCATCAAGGAGGAGAATCTGCCGTCAGAGCAGGAGCTGCTGGAGATGGTGACACTGGATGGGAAACAGGTGGAGGTGGTAAGAGGAGGAGGAAATTCTGGGTTTTTAATAAAAGTTTAACAGAAACATGGTGCTAAGGTGGTGCGCTGTGCTCTTCCATCCAGGTTCCTGAGCTGATCTGTGACTCGGGAGAGCCAGAGCCTCCCCCCACCATTGTGGAAAGCCCGCCCCCGCCCTGCATTGATGCCGGGGTTGGAGTTCAGCAGCCAGCAGAGGAGGAGAGGACAGAGGGTGAGGGCCAGGACACACTAACAGGTGACAGGAAAGCATTTTAGATGATCTCCCTGATTAAGGAAAGGGTTTTTCTTCCCTCTCTACGTGGAGCCCACCGAGACCGCCTCCTCTTTTTATGTCTGTTCCCATAATTCATTAGATTTCATTCCTGCGATTTGTTTCCTTCAGATCCAGTCATCCCCCCGGTGACGACGTCCTCACCAGTGACCTCTCCAGCAGCTTCATCCTCGGACGCTGTTCCTCCAAAACAAAAGAAGCCACGAGGCCTGGAGCTGCCCTCCTCTCCCTCCCTGCCCCCCGGCCTCTCCCTCGATAAGGTCTGTAACACTGCTGGTCACTTTGCTGAATATCACATGTAAAAGTTCAGATTTAAATTTAAAACAGAAAGTCAGGAAGACACAGTCTGAGGTCAGTGTTTCTTGGATTTTGGGGCTGTAAACGGCAAAACCTGAACCCCCATTTTTACTTTGGAAGAAGTTTTAGGGTTTTTTTGTTTGTTTTGTTTTTTATGAAGGCATGCAAAATTTTACCTGCATATTTAGATTTTTTTCCCTCTAGTTTCAGTCTCCTCAGTTAAAACTTTGCACTTTGTTAGAACTTCATAACTCAGTGACAGAAAATCCAAATTTCAGGGCTGAAAAACACATTTAAGCACTTTAATTTTGTCCAAATCACAATTGTTACAATCTAAAATCCAGAATCTCATTTTTGTTTAGCACAATATTTTTTTCTAATCAACCAGTGGCACCATTATCATGGGATATATCATAGTTTCTAATCAAAACTTAATCCCTGTGATTCAGAGGAACATGGGAAAGCGTTGGTGTTCTGGATCTTTGATCAGTTTGTTGGAAACTTCAGAGTCATTTTGGGTAAACTATGGCTGCTATGGGTTTCTATGACATAAAATCAAATGTCATAGCAACCGGTGGGATAAGTGGCGGATCAAAACGGTTACAAACGGTCACCTTTTCACCTCTGCTTTGATACCAGGCTCATCATCTAGCTGTGAATCCCTCAGTGTCAAAGACATTTTCTCATATAGTCATGTTTTAACACTGGAAAAATCAGGTTATGGTTGTGAAATGGAGAAACATCACTATGTGTGCTATGTAACAACTTGAACGTTAGACATTTATCAGATAAATTGAAGTTTTCAGAATCCTTTGAGCATACAGAAAGAATCCTTTGAGTCTGTGATGTGTCTCACAGCACTTAAATAAAACGTCCAGGACGAAAAGCTTTTAGCTTTTTCTCTTAAAGCTTTTAGCAGCTCTGAATGTGTTAATTTTCTTTTCTTTGTACATCAGCAGCACATACTGCAAATGTAAATGACTATACGACAACTTCAAAATACAACAAGATTAAGTGTAACCACAAATTTATAACATGTATCCTGTAAACAAAGAGTAAAATCAATATATATTTTATTGTACACATTGTAATATATATTTTTAAAGTGACAGTGGATCTACTACAAATGACTACAAATAACAGAAGTCTCTGCATATTCCTGTTAAGACAGTAACAAAAATTAATTGACAGTCATGCAGAAGTCCGTGGTCACCCCCACAGAGGCTCATTTTGAGTCTGTAAAAACCCAGATATTTCCACTTCAGCATAAATAATCAGTTTAAATATCTTTTATTTATTTAGGTTTTATTAAAAGGATCTTAATTAGGGAGAAAGCTGGGCAGTTATTTCTATCAAAAGCAAAGCGACATCAGCAGAAAGATGTCGATGCTGTTAACAAAGTATGAAACAGAGGGATTCAGTGGGAACATGCACTCCTTTCCACACAGCAGGAAACGACACTGCCAGCCTGCCCACTGGCACAGGCCGACTCTTCTTCACAGCTTTTGGACTCGAGTGCCGTTTGCTGTGTGGAGTCAGCTGTGCGCTGACTCTGCAGGAGGACGGCACCAGAGTCAGGGTGAGAGCAATAGGACACGCCCACACAAAGACGCAGCAGGCCTGCTACGCCCAGAACGTGTTGTTTAATAAACAAATAATTTAAGTAGAGAGTTTAGTCCTCGGTGATCGTTTTAAAGAGCTCTAAAGTCTTGAATATTGTAGTAAAGCTGTCTAAGTTTTGGGATTGCCAAAAATGTTTTTATCCAGGAAAACCCTGAAGGTAGTTTGTGTGCTGCGTCCTCGAGTCCTTATCATGACCACACCAAGATGAATGTGACACGTAAACAAAAATTCTCCACAGTCCATGATTCATAAGTTTAATCATTCTGCAGTCTGTTAGCTCTGTGACACACTTCTAATCGACTGTTAGGTTTGCTGAAATCTCACAGCGTGTAGGCGCCTTCACCCTGAACTCTAACCCCGTGTGCGCCTTGACAGTCACAAGATTAAATAAAAATCCAAAAACACATCAGAGCTTTTTACATTTTTATTTATTTTCTCCAAAATATGAGATTATAGGGATTATATATATTGTGTGTATGTGCAAGTGTATGAGTGAATGATCGTGCTGTGTTTAGAGGTAAACGTGTGGTGTTGCTTCCTGTTCCTTCTGCAGGTGAATGCAGCAGTTAACAGTTTATTGGCTCCTGGATCAGCGACCAACACGCTCACCCCGACTGTCATCACCTCCCACGCTCTGGTAAACACGCTCACCTGTCTATGTGTGGCACACGTGTCTTTATTCATATAGGCGTCTGTTCACAACTTGGAGGATTGTGTCGTTCTAGCAGCTATCCTCTTTGCGTCGATGCTGCTGACAACAAGCCGAGACGAAACACTTTCCTCTACAGCACCACAGACCTTGAATTCCCTGGAACGTCACTTATCTGTTGTTTTGTCTATAGCTGTTTGTTTAAGTTATCTTTCTTTCAAATCACTTAACACACAGCAGACTGTGAGAGTTTAGTGTAGAGCACTTCGCTCTCGCACTGCAGGCCTACTTGTTGTTCCTAGAGTATTTAAAAGTAGAATGGGAGGCAGAGCCTTCAGTTTTCAGGCCCCTCTTCTGTGGAACCAGCTTCCAGTTTGGCTTAAAACTTTCCTTTTTGCTAAAGCATATAGTTAGGGCTGGACCAGGTGACCCTGAATCCTCCCTCCTCCTTCCCACTGTTGCCAAAGTGCTTGTTCATAGGGGGTCATTTGATTGTTGGGTTTTTCTCTGTATGTATTATTGTAGGGTCTACCTTACAATATAAAGTGCCTTGAGGCGACTATTGTGGTGATTTGGCGCGGTATAAATAAAACTGAATTAATTAGTACATGGGAACAGAAATGTACCCAAAGTTCAAAGTCTCGGGAAACATGTTTGAATCATAAATAACTTTATTCATAAAAAAGATAATTTTTTCATCTTTTTGGTTGTTGTTGTTTTTAGAAAAACGTTTAATGGCCTCAAAAAGTCATTTTCAATACAAGTGAGTGAAAATATTGTTCTTCAGTCTCTAATTACACGTGAAGGTCTTGGATGTGTTTAAAGATCATCTGTGATCTGAGTTTTCCTTCCGATACCTCGGCCTGTCCATCGGCTAAAAGGATGGTACATTGAATTCAGACATTTTCATTAAGAAAAGAAAGGGGAAACCTTTAGAGTATATGCACATATGAAGACTTTAAAGTTCAGGTTTAACAGGCTGAGATCAGATTGAGCTCTGGTTTAGTCCATTGTTCAGTTAACCTTCATCTGAAACGCTGCATCGATATTGAAGCTGTATTGATGAGTCATTCTTCCTGTTTTTGATTTGTTCTGCAGTGTCAGCAGTTCTTGAATCAAAGCTGCTTCTTTTTTTTTTTTTTTTTTAACATTTTCTGTCTTTAAATGTGTCATCTGCATTTGTAGAGCAGCCAATAGGAACAACCTGCCTCTAAAGTTACCTGTATTCCTTCCACAGAAAGGAATAAAGACAGATTTCACTGTTAGATATTCTGACTTGTTGATGTAAACAGAACTGAATCTAGTTGGGACGTCCACACAGGAAGTTGAATCATTTGTCAATTGTTTTTTCTTGAAATGTCCATTCCTGTCAAACACTCTTGGATGTTTCTGTCCATTTATCCTTCCAGACTCCGGTCCTGTTGACTCCCAGCCCTCTTCCCTCCACCATCCACTTCTGGAGCACGCTCAGTCCCATCGCTCCTCGATCGCCAGCTAAACTTTCCTTCCAGGTAATAAATACACTGAGCCCACTGCATGCAGTTCCGACATCCTGAGACACAAATGCACAAACAAATGGAACATAACAAGTGCAACAAAATTCACTTCAGTAACAAAAAACTCCTTCACAGTAAAATCCTTTAATCAGCTGGAAACATGTGCAGGAACTATAAGACAATATTGTTTTGGTGAGAGAGAAAAGAATCAGTCTGCAGGTGAAGTTTGTGGTGAAAACTGAAAGGAAAAAGTGTTCAGAGCTGGTTCTCACAATAAGATACTCGTCTTTTAAAATATAATCTGTAGGTTGTTCACAGGTTTGCAGAGCTCACACTGAACCTTTGCTTACAGCCACATAATGCTTTGGGCTTTGTCTGTATGCAGGTTTGGTAAATGAAACCACAGCTTCAGTTTCACAGAAAATTCACACGTTTGTGCAGCAAGTTTGCAGTTCTGCTTGCCACTTCACGCACGCCGTCATGCACACTGGTTCACGTTCAATAATCAGCAGCTGTTAGTTGGGAAGTTTAGACACGTAGATGCTCATTTACACCAGAAGTGAATTCCTACTGCCTGTGGTCACCCCCTTCATTCCTTCTGCAACAATTCATGTCTCAGTCTGCGCTGAAAAGATCATTTTAGAGGCCGTCTGTCATCATTATCATTCCTTTATCTCTGTGTGCATGTTTTCTGTTGAGTTTGTCGTTAAATAAGTTTTCACTTAAATATTTTTCTGCAGCCAAATTTCAAACAAATATAAACATAAAAGCAGAAAAATTCTCTCATTTCCCTAAGCTGTGTTTTCACAGCCCGACGTAGAAGTGAGTGGCTACAAGCATAAACTGTATAAAAGATGGACGTAGCCACCATCATGTCACCCTTTGGTTTTGGGTTCTGCAGCAAGCTGCAACTATAGACTGTATGGGTGCATCACACACACAGACACCGGCTAATTAGTGCAACAAAACGGAACCACAAACGTCTTGCAGGAGCCGTACTGTAGATTAGAATAGAATAGAAAGCCTTTATCGTCACTGTACATAAGACATATCCAAGATTTGGTGAAATATTCTGTACAGTGCAAAAACAGTGAAGTAAAAAAATGAGTAAAAACGATGAAAGCTTATAAAACTATGTAAAGAATAAAGGCTGTTATAAAGAAGACACTCACACATTAAGGATTCACCATTCACTGTTGAACTTCAAATTAGTTGCTAAATAATAATTTGTTTTGTTTATTTATACAAGCTCAAATTTGTGATAGCCCAGTAGGGCTGGGCTATATCATACCGTTCACGGTAATACCGGTGTAATTTTGGGCAACGATAGGAAAATGAAATATCGCGATAGAATGTGGGTAAAACGCGCATGCACAGTGCCTATGTTTACATACGCACATGGCGGCGACGCAGAATGAGAAGAGCGAAAGTGGATCGTTGAATGAAACGGATGAACCAGAACTGGTTTGTAAAAATGCTGCAACTTCAGTGGTGTGGAACTGGTTTAGCTTTCGTCCGTCAGATACACAACAAAGCACTATTTTTGGTAGAGCATGCTAGCGGGCCGTCGTTATTACCGTGTTGTTTGGAAAATACGGCACACTTAAAATCAATCCTTTGATTTTTCTGAAAATCGACAGTGCCCCTTATAATCCCGTGTGCCTTATGTATGAATTCTGGTTGTGTTTACTGACCTCGAAACGATTTTATGTACACGGCGCTCGAAAATCTGTCAAATGTTTTAGTACGACTTTGCTAAGCTACGAACCCGCACCGCTTGATGGATTGTCGGAGCATTACGGCTATCGTAGGCAGGAGCCTCGCGGAGTGATACGTACTGTGCTTCAACATAATATTACCGTATTGTGTGTGTATAACCTCTTTTTAAGTTTTGTGGATATTATACATGGTTATGCTGAGGATATGTCGGCCAGTTTACACTGGAAATGCCTTTTGGTTAAACTGTCAGTGAGGAATTTGCACTGTTACATTTTTATATAACTTTAATGCACATAAAAAACAGCTGCTTGTTTAAGTGAAAATACATTGATGGGGTTTTTTGCACTAATAAAGCTGTGGAGTTGTAAAGTATTTTGTCTAGTGTCAATTATATCGTCAGTTATATCGTTATCGCAAATTTTCAAATGTATATCGTGATAAATATTTTTGGTCATATCGCCCTGCTCTATAGCCCAGGGGAAAAAACTGAGTTTGTTTACCCGGTGCTTGGTGCACCTGTACTGCAGGGCAGGAGGTTGAACAGTTAGATGTCCAGGGTGAAAAGGGTCTTAAATTATTTTCCTCGCCCCACTGAGACACCAAGAACTGGAGATGTCCTCCAGGGAGGGCAATGTGCAGCCGGTGGTTCTCTGGGAAGTGTTGATGAATGTCTGCACTGAGCAGGTCCCACACTGTGATGCATTCACTGCCTGTTCAGTTGTTATGAAGGTGGAAAATATTCATAGAGGCTGAAAAGGGTTTTTGCACCAGGCTGTAAACATGCCTTTTAATGCATTTTAACACGGGAGTCTGTGCGTTAACACACTTTCAGAACGAGCACCGGGTGGGCATTAGAGGAAGTGCTTTGCCTGTTATGTGGTTTTTTTGTTTGTTTGGGGGGTTTTTTGTAAAAGGCAAAAAATTAATTTCAATGTAAGTCAACTGTATGGAGCAACAACTGTCGCTCGCTCATGAAAACTGACTCGTCTTCAATTTCCTGAGCGATAAAATGACACGATGACTCTGTAGCATGGTGTCTGGCCACGCTGGCTTCATGTAGTGAAATTAGAAGATGATTTATGGATGACCATCATAGATGGGAGGCCCTTATCTTTACTGGCATTGAAGAGGAAATCATCATCACAGAATCACCAAAGTATAAAAACTGGTTTTCAGGACACAAGCTCCTCTACCCCACACACACACACACACACACACACACACACACACACACGGACGCTGTGCACTGCGGGTAACTGAATCTGATCCAGGGTGCGCGCGCACACACACACACGCAAACACGCACACGCAAACACGCACATACTGTGTGAGGACTCGTATTGACGTCAGCCTTAATCTGAATATAGTTCTAAACATCAATCCTAAATCCAGGTCTAAAACCTTTAAACCTGAAGGTCTCAACCAAAGTGAGGAGGGGCGTCCTCACATGATCTAAAATAAACACAAGTCCCCACATTGATAGATGAACGAGAACACACAGAGCTGGTTTGTGTGCCTGCAGGTTTCTGGCCCAGCTTGAAGTCCGTCTGTTATCTGTTATTAAAGGTTCAGTTCACTCAGTGCATAAACAACAGCACATTCTAACACTTCTCTCTGACGGAGTCGTAATAATGATTATAATGCACTAAAATACACTGCACATTATCTCGTTACAATGGGACCTGTCAGGATGTGGGTTATATTAGACAGCCGTTGAACAGGGAGCGCTTGAAGCTGATGTGTTGGAGGCAGGAAGGATGGGCGGTGCGAGGATCCAAGCCAAAAAATGTTTTAAAAAGAAGAGGGAGAAGCTTGAAACATTAAATATTTTTTAATTTTTGCATGCCTGTACGCACAGTTGGGTAGTTTAAGCACTGATTTGTCTATAACTAGTATCATTAAATCATTTCTTCCTGTGTTCTGAGACAAAGGTGTTATGAAGTTTTCTCTGTTGTTTGTATCGTGATTCTGTGATACTTTGTCGCCTCCTTGTGGTGCAGCTAAAAATTGCAGGCTGTGAAAACCCTGCAGCTCCTCAGTAACATCTTTCATGACCTGCTAGAAAAAGCTGTGTTTTAACCCATTTTAACTCATTGACGGCAAAAGTGCTCAGCTGGTTTTTTACGTTGTTATGTTACAGTTTATTTCTAACTAGGCAGCTCATTCTCGACTATATTTTAAAGATATAAAATATTTATGGGTCAACTTGAAAGAAATCCAGATGTGTGAGGTCAGAGGTCAAATGTGACGTGATACTTTAAATTTTAATATGTTACTTTCTACATGTGGATAACACACACCACACTTGTAAGAATCATGGTTTCTAAGTTGAGGCAATTTTCAACCAATAAATAAATAAAGACTGCAGAACCAAATTTTAATTCAAATTTTAATTTTATTCAAAACTTTTGTGTTTACAGATAAAATGGCATGCAGGCATAAAAAGGAATCAGTTACACATTCTTCTTCAATGTACAAACCTTAAAGTGTTCAGAAGCGACGGGCTCAGTTTGCATAAAAATGCCTTAAATGTCCTAGAATCAGTAAATTGGCTACTGAGGAAGAAAAATAATTCATAAACTTCATCAGTGTGCATCATGTTCTACAGAAAGACAAAACAGAAAGAAAGCGAAGAGACTTTTCAGCTGAAAAACAGCTGATTTTTACCAAGTTGGCAGGATATTTTCTAACATTCCTTCAAAATAAAACGTCAACTTTTCATCTTCATTGTCTCTTTGTCTTTTCAGTTTCCCTCTAACGGCAGTAATCAGATCCACATCCCGGCTCTCAGCGTCGACGGCCTCTCCACCCCCGTGGTCCTCTCCCCGGGGCCCCAGAAGCCCTGAACTCCCCGCCCGCCTGAAGCAGCTCTTCACCGGGCACAACCTCGCCCAACGATCTCCTCAACTCCTGGAGGGTCGGAGGAAAAGCCGGATCTGCACTGACTCTGAAATGCATCACTAAAAACCCGACGCCATGAGATGTTTAAGCTGCATCGGCTGACTCTTACTGGTAGGTGTGATGGTTTATGTGGGCCTTTCACTGGTGGACGCGTTCACAGCCGAGGAACAGTCAGACCCTCCGCTGATTCTTACACTTTCTAACAGGTGGGAATCTGCGCTTTGTGCTCGTTCCACCTTCCTGTTTCTTTCATAGCTTTGTACTCAAACACTATGACAGCGGGGTTTCGAGAGAACCAGATGCTTCTCTCGACTTGAACTCATCACAAGAAGCCGACACGAGGACATAAACGGCATCTAAAGGCCACGAGAAGGCGGAGGGATGTTTTTCTCTTTTTCTACTGGTGTTTTTTAACCTGCCGTTGGACTTCTTTCTATAATATTGTGAGGTCTTTACCTTACGATGTAAAAGTGCTCTGACGTGACTGTTGTGAAATAAAACAGCTTAACCTTGAAGATGGCTTTTATAGCCAGTCTGCTTACTGAAAACTGACAGCAAACAAATGTCTGTTTTCAAACGGTTTCTTCAGTGTGTGACGGAGGGGAAACCGGAGAAAAGCTGGAGTTGTCTCTTATTTGAGTTTTTACTAAACAGAAGATTTGACTTGACGTTTTCTGGGAGTAACTGATCGCAGACTGGAAGGAGGGTCTCACGAACGTTCACATGGATGTGTGTAAAAGGATCTGCAGTTCCTCATAATCTCACGTTTTTTCTGATGGGATCTTTTTTTTTAAACTCGAGGTTATTTATTTCTGTCTTGTTTTCAATGCACCTTTCTCTGCAGATTCCTTAAAGGTTCTTGACTGTTTTTAAAACAGTCTCATCTTTTTTTTCCCACATTTTTTAAGCTACCAGGTGACCCTCTCCCAGTTGGAATTTAATTTCAGCACCAACACTGACATTTTATAAACTCACCTTCTGCTGGATTTCTTCAGAAATGACTTTCAGAGCCATTTAAGGGTTGTTGCTTTGCTCTTACTGGCCGATTTTAAAGGTCACGCCTTTCTCCGGTTCTGCATGGCCTGTTTTTCTTTTTGGTTCTTTGTTTTTTGTTTTGTTTTTAGTGGACTCCTCAGCAGCATTTCGAACTGACCAATCACAAAGGATGAAGATGACGGTGGACCTGAGGTTTTTCAAAGCCAAGTTCTTTCTCTATAAATGTGTCTAAATGTGACAGATTGTATATTTTCTCACAGAGTTTAATGTCCAAACTGAACTGAAGTGTCTGTCAGACTTGATTTAAAGGTTTTACCGAGGACAGAGTCACATTCCTTTGGTTTTAAAACAGTGATAGATGAGTTTGCGTTACTTATTAACAACTGCTTATTGTTTGAATCTCAGCAGTCATTCCAGAGGTTTTATTTGAGCACCTTTGAAAAATAAATGTTTTGTTCCCAAAAGCCTTGGAACAAATCTGCAGTGATGTTGCCACAAGTTGAAAGAGTCACATTTATTCTCCTTTCATTGAGATTGCAGGACATCTTTTAATATATTGAAAGCTTTTTCTGTGCAAAAAACAACAACAAAGGACCCAGCTTAATGACACTCTGTCATACCGGTGCTCATGATTGAAACATTTCAAATAATTTGATCAATTTGTGTTTAATAAAGCACCAAAAAACATGAAAAAAATAAATTCTCCAACATCCTGGAGTCCAAGTTTACGTCCTCATTTTGTACAAACATCAGCACAACATTTCAAAATTAAAAAGGCATTAGAAAAGCATCAGATGGTCTCTAGCGTGAACCTTGGAAAAAGATGACTAAGAAAATGTTTTTTTTTCATTTATGGCTTAAACGTATTTAATTGAATCTCGGAAGACGTCCTTGATGGCAGGGGCGGATTTATCTGTTTATCTGTGTGTGAAAAAATATTTTAGTTCTCTGAAATTTAAATAAAAACTAAACTTTCAGATAAAATACAAATACACAGGAAGTGGCTCTAACTTTAGTCTTTGTCAGTTTGGTCAAATTTGCTCTCAGAGTTGAACTTAAACTCCTCAAGGTCATAAATAATCTGACCATCAAATCTCGACGACCTCGTAGTACCGTGTAATCCCATCACAACACCTCACTCGCAGACTGCTGGCTTACTTCTGTTTACTGAGTTTCTAAAAGTTAGAACGAGAGGCAGAGCCTTCGGTGTTCAGGCTAATCTCGACTTTTAGACTCTGGTAGCTTTGCTGCTGTAGGCTCAGGCTGCTGGAGGACTTCCCATGATGCACTGAGAGTTACTTCTCCACTCCCATCTTTTCACTCCCTGCTGCAGATTGCAACGTTTTCTTTCTTGTTTCTCGGGTGTTGTATACGTCTGCCCCTCCCTGCCTGGTGCTTCTGGAGATCTTTTCATGTTTAAAAAAAGGAAAAAAAAGAAGAAGTTCTTTCTCCCCACTGTTGCCAAGTGTTGCTCACAGGGGATCAGCTGATTGTGGGGGTTTTCTCTTCAACCCCGTAGACTCTTTTTGATTTAATGCCAATTAAATAAAATAAAATAAATTTGAATGAAAAAGGAAGAAATGAAACCTTTAAAAACTAACACTAAACACTTTCATTGATTAAAAACTAAACTCAAACAAACTAAAATTGAGCTGAAACCTGATTAACCAAAAAACAGAACTGTGTTAAATGTTGTCCCGTCAGTTCTTACAGTTGGATTTGAGATTATTTAAAGATGAACATCCTCTAATCTTCAGGGCACCGCAGTGATTTTTATCCACTTAAGAACTTTAAAAGATCAAAACTCTGTGGAACAAAGTATCAGATAATCCCAGTTTTAAACATTTTTTAAATCCTTGCTGGTAAAGTTTGATAATTTTAGGTTGTGAGACATGCGTTTGTATGTTTTGTTCTCTCAGCGTCGGCTATGAAGCATATGAGTTTACTGTACATGATTTACAAAAAGCTAGGAGGCTTCATGCATTAGAACAATGATTAGTTGGATTTTGTGCAGTTTTTAGTTTCGTTTACAGACCTTTTCCACTAATACCCGCTCGGCTCGGTTTCCAGGGTTTTCCATTAGGTGGTAGTACCTGGTACCTGCTCCATTGGGGTTCTGAATGGTCCTAAAATGTGACTGCATGCCAACAGACAGCATGCTGCAGGTGGGCCAGTCAGTGGCATCACTCGATGTGTCATGAAAGCAAGTCCTTCACGAAATTCCAAACTGACAAATGCGGCAGTGAGGGAAAGTGGCTCCACACAAACCAACACCCTGGTCCGGTGATGAGGTGCAGACACTTGGCATCGGTTTGGCAGCAGGTATACCAACGCTTCGATATTCTCCACTGTTGTGTTGTGGCGCATACGAATGACATCACAGGAATTTTGGCCGTGTTGCTACAACGACCCCAAAAACACTGATGCGGTTCTATTATAATGGAAAATGACTGAAACAGAGTAGAGTCGAGCCGAGCAGATCAGACTGGATACTTGGTTCTCTCAGATGACCTGGAGTTTCGCTTGATTTACACGAACATGTGATTTTTAAAGCATGTTTGACGTGAACTTGTGGCGACATCAAAAACCTGCAGAGACCAAAAAAAAGATATTTTGTTTGTTTGTTTTCCTCAAAAATTGTAGACAGACACTGACTCATGTTCCTCTAAAAAAAAAAAAAAAAAAAAAAAAAAAAAGAAAACAGACTGTTGATGTTGTTGTTGTACATGTTATTTCTAATGCTAGCTGTGGTTGCCATGGTAACCTGACCCGACTGTTGCCGCCCTGCAGGTTGCTGTTGTCATTGCTGTTGTTATCGTTGTTGCTGCTGGAGCTGTTAACGTGTTTCTATGCTTCTGTGTGTGACGCCGAGGCTGCAGACACACACACACACACACACACACACTGCAGTCTTTGTGAGGATTCATTGGAGGCGTTGGTCTGTCCAACTCAAGCTTTGCTCAGTTACTCGCTGTGATGTTGCTACTGCTGGCACATCTTGCGCTCTGGCTCGTTGCGCACTTACACGTCTTTATCACATAAATAAGATCATCTGCCACGTTTGCATCAAGGGTGAGGAGAGCATAGATACCCAGAAGGTGCAGAACATGCTCCAAGAAAACAAAGGTTAAAGAAAACTTGTGTTCATATTTGAATTACACCTTTCTCCAAATTCATAACATTGCGTTTCAGTATTTCAGTGACATTTCTGTTAGGATTACAGTTTAGGGTGCACTGCTGTGCTGTGCCGACCACACCACAAATTACTGCAGCATCACTGCTGTGCTTTTTACCAGCAACATGGTGTCATTACCGAATCTGTAACTACCTGTTTCTACTTGAAAAGTATGATGGGGGAAAGAAAAATACTGCACTAACAGTCATCCATGCACAGTCATCCATATTTCTTCTGTACAATACTACGCTTTGGGTCGCAGACCTGACTGGTTCAGAAAAAGGCAAGAAAGCGGAAGTGGCTTTGCTCCAACAGTGTTTAAAGTTCAACAGACAAGTTGGAGATATTTAGGCAGGTGTCGACGCGCAGCAGGAACTGCACTTTTCTGCACTTCCACTAATGGCCAAAGTGAGTCAGTCGCTATTGACTCTCATGTTCAAATGTCCAACTTCTTTGCATCCTACACAATATTATTGTGAAAAATGTAATTTGGTTTGATTTGACAGATGTTCCCCTCTGCTAATTCAAGTCGTAGAACTGGACCTGTCTTGTGTGTGCTGTTCCGTGGCACTTTTTGGAATATTTTTAATGGAAAAATGTGTCTTTGTTTACAGTCAAATGTAATGGCAGCAAGTATCAAGTAATCTAAGCTTTAAGGTTCAAGGTTGGTTGAGCTGAGAGCAGTGCAGCGTCTGCAGCGAGGTTCAGGCTGAGGACAGGGGGCGCTCTGGATTTGGACAGATGCTTCATAGATGAGAGGAAAAGCCCGACTACCCAACCTTTCAAAGGTGGGTCCTCACAAGGTTGACCCTCTATTTGATTCCCACAAAGATAGCTGTGCAAACACACACACACACACACACACACACAGCTGGAGCGTCAGGGACTGAGTGAAGCTCGTATTCAGTGTTTCCACCTTCACTGAGGTTATTCTGCAACTCGTTAAATACCTGAAACATCCTGAAAAAACAAAATCTTTCAAACCGTTTACCACTTAATTTTCTTTTACAATGTGAAGTTTAAAAAGGAACAAAAATCTGATTCAAGATCGGTTCTAATTTTCTCTACCTGATCCAAGCTGGAACCATCATCATCAGCTCCTCTGAATTCAGCCTCAGATCGGTCCCTGACAGCGGGATTTCCCAGCCTTTGCGGCGACGTAAACGCAGCACCAAGCCATCGTGTTCGACTGTTCTCTCTTTACAGCATGACTCTATTTTTCTATCAGAGATGACGTGTTTATATTGCGTATAAGATTTAAAGAGCGACGAAGCCTTAAAGATTTCAGCTGCAGCAGAAGAAAGATGCATCCTCATTTAAAAAAAAAAAAAAGATACTCCCTGTTGTGTATCTTTTAGAGCATGACGATGAAAAATAAGCCATTTATCGAGAAAAGCTGAACTTTGTGTATCGAGTTTTGGACGCAGGGTTTGAGTCCGACATGTTTAACTTCAAGCTAACCTTTCTCTCACCAGCAGAACATGACGAATGTCTTTATATCGATTAGAAACTGCTTTGCATTCTGGGTAATGTTGTTTTTGAAACTCATCACCGTCTGAGTGAACTTGACGAAGGGTCTGCTTTGCAAACGCTGCCTGTATGCAGATGAAAGATGCTTGCAAAATGACATTTGAGGAAATACTTCACCTGCAGGCCTTTAAGTCTTAAAGCGATATTTTCAGACGTCTTTAATTCACAGAAGTCTTAAACTGTCTCTCTCAAATGTGAATCACTGAAAGTGAAGCCACGTTATGGAAGAGGCAAAGCAAACCCCTGCCTCCAGTTACATAAGGCATCTTTTCACTGTAGGGGCAAAGTGTTGTAAAGGTATCTGCCTTAACAAAGTTATTGGGCGCTTTCTCCGAGTCAGAATTGAAGCCGCTCAACGGTACCTACAGAAAGGGTTTCTGCATAGTTAGTTCCTGAGATCTGAACATATGAAAGTTGAAAGCTAAAAAAAAAACTGGTTCCTGCAGTGATAGGCGGTCTGTGGACATGTACTCAGTATTTGGTGATGAGTTTCACTTCATAAACATCATCAGTTATATTTTCTGCTCTGGTTTCATGACACTTATAAAGGAAGGCGTTCCTTAAATCCAGTGAGGAAAATCTGTTGTTCCTGAGCTTTCTGTCTGTTCACTTGAGGCCTGGAGTTTTCTCAGTGATTTTCATCTCATAAACCAAAAGTTGTTTGGGTTTTTCACAGATGTGACCAAATGAATCCTGATGTAATATTTGACCTCCAAAGCCTGGACAGACTTTGCTGCCGGTCGTTCTGCAGCTGAGCGTACCGTCCAGCTGCACTTCAGAAACTGTTCGTGTGCATACCAGCTCAGTGCAACTTAATGAATCTTTGTCTTAATGTAACACTGTTTAGAATTGTAGTAACTTTGATATGGTAATACATCTAATATAGGACTTGTTCAATGACGAAACGTAACATGAAAAATGAATAAATATTCACACCTCTTTTAAGAGAGACATTTCTTTTTATAACTAATATTTACAATCTGCTTCCTGTTATCATATGTATGTATCTGCTTTACTTTTTAATAGTTTAAATATGAAATAGGTCATTCATGCTGGGAAGTACGAGCAGCTGCTTGTTATAATGACAAAGATGGAATAAAACTTAAAACAAAGATGTAAAACGAGAAATTAAATGATGGCGGTTCTTGTTTTCACCGAGCTCCGTTACAGGAAAGAGTTGCCTCCTTATGTCAAAGGTTTGTTGAAAATAAATTGGGAAAATAACTAGAATTTAAGCTTAAACTCTTTCTTGCCAGGAAAGTTTATCATTATGCAAAAATTTAAATTTTTAAATGCTGTCATTCATATATATATATATTTTTTTTAATTTGCTTTTTTTTTTTTGTTAGATGTTAATGGATCTAACTAAATGTAGTTTAAAAATTATATACTTATTTGTGCCCACCCAGAGTATTGTATTGTAATAATAAAAGTTTTAACAGCAAAATGTAACATGAAAAATGAAAGAAGGGACGTTACATTAGTCTTTTTCTTGACATTTGGTTAACATTTGCGTGTTTGGAAATCGTCTGTCGAGCGGTTTCATCCTTTGGTTATTGAGCCTTAATTGTACAGTTTAAATTGCTAGTTTTGCCCTCAAAACTAGCAATTTAAACTTGGGGGAGAGAGCACTGACCCATGATCCTTTGCAGCAGGATGACAGACAGAGAGCTCCGGAAGCCGATGGCTGACGCGCCTCCTAATTGTAAAGAGGTTTTCTGTCCACAGTTTGTGTGGAAATCTTCACTGTATATAGATGCGAAATATAATCTGAACATATGAATATGCTATACATTCTGTACCATGTGACAGGCCTAACCAATGGGCTGGGGGTTGTTAATGACGTGTTGTTCCTGTGGTCTGTCATTGCTGTCAGATCCTGCGTGGCCCCTCCCCTCCTCGGCTGTGATTGGCCATGGAGTTTATTGATGTAAAGGGGCGGGGCTGCTTTTATTTTTCTGAGATAGAGTTCTACATGTTTAACATGTTATTTACTGGAACCATTTAAAAGAAAAGCTATTTTTTATGGACATGATTTTAGTTTTTGTTGGTGTACCATGTTATGCTGATGATTCCTCTTGTTTTCTACAAACACACATGCACACACACTGGGAGGACGGTAATAAAACTATTTTGTCCTGTACAGTTTGTTCTGTCTCATTTATGACTTTTGAATGCTAAGCATGCCTGGCTACAGGAAACCTTTTAGCTCAAACTTCTAGCATACATGTTGAGTGCTTGTGATGAGTTACCCTTAGTTAAAAAACAATAAACTTCAGATTTAGAAATGTAAGAATTCTGAGAGGAAACGCTCGCTGAGAGAAAGTCATCTGTGATTTCAGATGATTCAGAGAGAATATGCTGACTCATCAGTGATCACTCAGATGCCTGATCGATGAAGCAGCCTGCTGGCACATCAGTGTGATGACTGCGCGCACAGAGCACAAAATCAATATGATTTCTCCATTAGCTCAAAGTAAAGCACTGACTGAAAAATCATTTAAAAACACCAGAGAGTGTTAGATCTGATTTTATTTCATGTATAATGTTCTTTATGTTTAATTAGATCTATTTTGTAATTGTACTGTACAAAAGTGTAGATGGAACTTCCCGACCAGGGGGCAGAATTTTACCACAAAATTGTGGGTTCCAATTTCTCAACACGAAAGGCTCTCTTTATTTTGTTTTAGCACATACAGCTTTGTTGTTGATGGGGGTTTTTAGGAGAACTAGGAATTTGCTGATTGTTGCATTGTAAGTGTGGTTAACTGCTGGCATAGTTCACAGAAAGGTGCCTTACTACCACTGAAATCTCCATCCTGTCACTCAAAAACATGAAGAAAGAAGCTTTTACCTAATTCATTTTTAATGGTTTGAGCTACAGCTCCACCAAGGCTCTGTTTAGTCTGGACTATCCTAAAAACACCCCTAACGAAATAGGAGGGCCAGGGGTTCTCAGTATATTTACTCACTACACCCTCTGGTTACAAACTGGTATTGCATGCTGTAAGGAGTTTTCCTGTAATGCAACTCAGATTGGAATAAATGACACTCAGACAGGTTTTACAAATTAACGTGCACGGGAGAGAACCGGACAGGCGCCGTTCCTTCGCTTGACCTCAGTTGCTCTCGTCTGCTCTCCCGTAACACTGCTCTTTTATTGTGGTTACATGAATATGCATAGGTTCATTAACATATGACGTATACCGTGTGTGTGTGTGTGTGTGTGTGTGTGTGTGTGTGTGTGTGTGTGGTCGAGATATGACCCCGTGAAGACTCCCCAAAGCTGGTGCCAGGAGTCTAGCGGTCCATCTAAACAAAAGGCACTTAGACTAAAACAGATATAGATACGTTTATCCTACCATAAAACAATAAGACAAGGTACGACCTCTCCCATGCTCCCAGGATGTGGGTGTGAAAGTCAGAGAGCTCTGGAATGCACACAAAGCTTGCACAACGTAACTTCTCTAGTAAAAAAGAGCAAACACATCTAGAAAACCTTAAATGAAATGTACTTCTAAACATAAACATAATAAAATCTTTCAACATTCCCTCCTGTTGTTTGATCTTTTCTCCTATATATATATACACATAGCAACTCACTAACACTGTATCAGTCTATGGCCACTTGTAAAACATTTTTAGCCAGGACATCATTAATTAGTGGGTTTTGTGAATATGTTATATCCAAATGTCTATCTCATCATCTTCTTCATTCTGTGGTAGGGTGATGTAAGCATTAATTGAAGCAGTTACCATTTTTGACACCATGTTCTTCAAACAAGGTATGACGCATGAAGTAGAAAGACACAATAACAATAGTAGAACACCAACTAAAACAAGTCCTTTAAACAGCAGGGATTTCCAAAAGCCGCTTAACAACCACGTGAGCCAGTCTTCTGTGTTTGTAACATAGTCTTGTTGTTGTGCATCCCTGAGTTGTCTAAGTATTTTCAAAGCATCAGTCATGTTGGATGAGTGAACATTATCTGGAATGTACGTGCAGCATGTGTTGTTAAAGAGTATACAGAGTCCTCCTTTTTCAGCCAGAATCATGTCCAGTGCGACTCGGTGTTGCATCACAGTTATGCGCAGGGCATCAATCTCTTCATTTTGTTGATTGTTGATTTTGCACGAGGCATTCAGGAACAGTCCAAAGCGGTAGTCCAAAGTTTCAATTCTTAACATGTTCTTTCCGGTACCCACCCATGGAAACAGTGAGTGGAGGACCTTTTGTCCGGTGGTCCAAAGCTTAAATTCCTCTGGCACATCACTGCCATAGATGGGGTCATGTGGTTGCACTGCGGAGACGTCTCGTCGTCGTCTTGTAGTCTGAGAGCTATTTACAGCTGACATCCTGAAGGTGTGGTCTGAAATGAAGATTGGGGCACAGGTGCCCGTCCATCCGGGTGGCAGTATGAAGTAGGCACGTTGTCCACACAGCCAGGCCATTCCTTGCACCCAATAGGTGCCGTTGCTGGGCGTAGACATGTTTACAGGTGCACCCTCTCCGCTGGCAGCGGTTTGGTTACAGTTGGTGGTGTTGCCTAGGGGTCTGTTACCGTTGTCTTGTCGGTAACACATGGAGTGGTTCTTCCCTGGGGTTTGGTCCAAGAACACTGGGAAGTGAATGGATGTGTTCCGGTTTGTCACGTTGAAGTTGATCCAGAAGAGTTGGTCACACGTTCCGTTGTCAAGTCCAGCATTTTCAATGATGATTACCTCGTATTGGGGTGGTCTCTGGAAGATACTAAAGAGGTTAAGCGAATAGATGATAGAGCTTGTCTCATTAATGATGATTTTCTTATGTTGATAGCCAATGCCCGCGAAACTGGCAGCGCACTTGGCTTGTGTTTTATTCATATAGTCTCCATAAAAGGTGGGATGTGTCGAGGTGCATGGCATGTGGGAGCAGACGTAGCATGCAGTGTTATTAGGCTCTCCCTTAGTTCTGTCATGTACGTAGCGATACCATGCGTTATTCATCCATGGGTGAATGTGGTCTTGTGTCATGTCACGAAGGTGTGAGTTGTCATGTGTCCATCTTGTCTGCAGGTGGTGTTGTTCATCTTCTTTCCTTCGGGTGAGTGTCAATAAACTCACCAGGAGTGCAATACTAGCCACTAGGAGGACGAGTGTCTTCATGATGACCAGACACACCTGTGACCTCTGATGAGTAGACTACCGGCGAGAAGCAGAGGGCGGGGTGTACCCGATCAGCCCTCCCTCCACCAATAGATCACCAGGAGTTAGGGGTGTCGGCGTCTAGACGTCTAGGTTGTCACTCACTTTTTTGCAGTGGCTTTGATGAATCCAGGACGGTCTTTCTGCTATTTTGCAGGCTGTTGGTGTGGTCAGGAGTACTTGGTAGGGTCCTTCCCAACGGGGTGAGCTCCCATTTTTCCTCTGGAGCACCCTTATCAGGATCCAATCACCTGCCTTTAACCTGCAAGATACTGGAGAAGAGTCACACAGCAGTTTGTTGTTCAACACAGTTTCTGTATTTTCTAGCAACTTTGCCATCCACTCTGCTAGAGTAGTCTCTCTAGCTGATTTGTTTACTGGTTCACTCAGTATTAGTAGTGGGAAAAGGTCTTCCATGAATTATTTCAAATGGCGTCAATTTTTGTGAGCCTGCCTTGTGTTAATCTCATCCACATTTTCACTAGACCTTTACATTCAGCCCATAGTCTCCCTGCTTCTTCCATGCATTTTCTCAGTCTCTGTTTTATCGTGCCGTTAGTTCTTTCCACTAGTCCAGCACTTTGAGGATGGTAAGCACAGTGGTGTTTGATACTGAATCCTAGTGCTTCAGAGACCTTGCTGATTACTTCATTAACAAAATGTGTCCCATTGTCTGATCTTATCAGAGTGGGGATGCCATATGTTGGAACAAAATGGCTGCATAGGCATTTTGCTACAGAAATTGCATCTGCCTTTTTCACAGGATAAATTTCTGGCCATTTTGAGAACACGTCTATAATCACTAGAGCGTATTTTTGAACCTTGGCTTCATTTAGGTCAATAAAATCCATGTGAATGGTATGAAAAGGATGAGGTGGTGTGGGAAAGTTACCTCTTCTTGGTCTGAGGTTTCCCTGTGCATTATGTTTTTGGCAATCATGCATGTTCTGACAAATTCTTTTGCTGAATTTTCGAAATTTTGAGTAAAGAAATGTTTAGAGATTATATCTACCATCTCCCTCCGGTTGACACATGAGTGGAACCGTGTGTCACTAATGCTGCTGTTTTGTGTAGGGATTTTGGTAGTATTGGATTACCATTACAGGTCATCAAATCATTTTTTAGCTGTGCACCACATTTTAACCATTTCTTTTGTTCTGCAGTTGGTGCGGCTTTTTGTTCGTTTTTAAGCACATCAAGTGGTATTTGCATTGAGGATTCAGACATTAATGTGTCTATTGTTTGTTGTGCTGCTGCTTTTGCGGCTTGATCTGCGAAGTTATTGCCTTTAGTAACCTCTGAGTTGTCCTTCTGGTGTGCAGCACATTTACATAATGCTAACTGTTTTGGCAATGTTATCATTTCCAACAGTGCCTTTAAAAGATTTCCTGTCACAGACATACCACAAGCACACATATTTCCTGTTTCTCCAGACTAACCAAACTCTTTGTTGAACTTTCCATATAGCGACAATAAGTGTCCAACATTTGAGAGTTGTCTCACATGTGTCAGGTAAGACAAATTGGCTTAGATTTAAAATTGAAGTCACTGCATGGGGCACTTTGATGATTAAAGTGTGTCCTAAAACAATGTCAGCTGACCTTTTACTGCCTCTGCTGCAGCTACACCGGCCTGCACACAACAGAGTCTAATTTGCAGAAGTAAAATGCAAGCAGACGTTGTTTTTCTCCAAATGCCTGTGTTAAAACAGCTTTCATTTAACCTGCACTTCCATCTACATGTAAGTAGAAAGGTTATATCCAAGTTACTGAATGCTTCTTCTTTTTTTCCTCTGTAGATACAGCACTACATATTTTCTTAAGGCATTTTGGACAATTTCTATTTCGTTTTAAAATAATTCATATATCTCATACATGTTACATATGTCAAACTTCTAAGTTGGGAAAAACTTTGCATTGCTTACAGCTCGTAGCTCACAGCTCTAAAACTAGGCATCAGTAAATCATGTGCCTAATCATTTCGTGTCACTGTGATCCTCAAGTATGATCACAAATTTGTTTTTCAAACCAACAAAACAAACAAACAAAAGCCTTTAATATCATGCAGCTTCTGCTCTGAAAAACAAAAAAAAATTAATACAATATAAAAAGTGTGTAACTTGCTCATTAGCTTGGTAGTATAGGTTTGCTCTTCATCTTAACAAAATCTCATCTAGGATGACAGGTTTACAAGCAGGTCAAGTGTCTCTATGCACCTGATTAGATTTGGTATTTTCTTTATTTTCTTCATCTCATATATCATTGTACTGAGTTTGAGCAAACCTTAAGCTTGAATCAGACTACTTTTATCAATCATCCACCTCACATCATAACTGACTGAGGTGCCTCTTCTTATTAATAGTATGTCATTATTAATGTTATCATTGTATTGTTTTTCCTTTTTTATAACAGCAATAGTATATTAAAATACACTACTTTACTACTAATATACAATAGTTCATTATTTTATATTTTATTATGTATCCATCACGGGTCTGTGTGAAACTGCAGCTGCACACCTTCCCAAGCTGGAGACATTTTCCTTGGCTGAACAATGACACAGCCTTAATATGCCTTATGCATCTCTCTTTTTTATGTGATATATTTGTGTGAATTATCTGGTTTCATGCATTCTATTCATTCTAGGCACGGTCGTCCTGCCAACTATGTTTCATTGTTAATACCAGTTTACAGGTTGTTATCCTTCTATTATCAATTTGAATACATTAGATAGGCTCTATTTTAATTTAACCTTTTGTTTATTCCACTTCATTCCTCTTTCCATGCTTTAAAACATTACAACTCTTGTGTATGCTTTGTTTTCTTTTTAGCTTCCTTTTCAGTATTTATTTCTGCTTGGAGGGTTTCTTATAATTTAGTTATACATTTTCCCTCCCACGTGGGACATTTAGGTTTTCTTTGGATTTCTCCATCTATATGCACTAATTTGTCCAGCGCCTGGACATTTTTTCTCTAACCACTGCTCGTCAGCCGTGAGTTTTGAAGCTTCGTTACCCATTTTAATCCTTTACAACTACACAACTGCGGCACCTTCTCTGGCACGAGAATCGAGAGAGGTAGTTGACACGGCCTTCTACTTTCAAGCTATTCTTGAAAGCGGTGTCACCTTTACGTGATAAAACACGACCTTTTTCTCTCTTCACCAGTACTTGGGTGACCAACAGTAAACAAATTAATGGAATAGTTCAGCCTCCTTATTGTGCTGTAAAATCAACTTATTCCATCAACACAAAAATAAAACAATAAATACCTTTATGCGCGCGCTGACTTTACCCACTACGGGGAGCTACCAGTCCCAGACGAGCTCTATCTTTATTTTAAAATGCTACCAGCCTTCTTCAGGCGAGCTTACACGGTTTTACGCAACGTGTCTCAGAGTGTCAATATTCACCTGGTTGCTGATTCACTGCCGGTCTCTCAGGTCCGCCTCATCGACCCCCACCGTCGTGGACCACTTCTAAAAACGCTGGCCAGAACCCGAATTCACGTCTCTGGTCTTTTATCCTGTACCTAGACAGGAGCTGTCGACAGACTTCAGCGCGGGCTTCTCACGACGTCAGGACTCGATGAGGTTTTCCCGTAGGATCACACAAAAGTGTTATGTTGAATCCGGCTCGAAGGACCAAGAAATGTAAGGAGTTTTCCTGTAATGCAACTCAGATTGGAATAAATGACACTCAGACAGGTTTTACAAATTAACGTGCACGGGAGAGAACCGGACAGGCGCCGTTCCCTCGCTTGACCTCAGTTGCTCTCGTCTGCTCTCCCGTAACACTGCTCTTTTACACCCGCTTTCACACCTTGGCGCATGTGATTAGAGGATCACCAGGGGGTCCTTTGTCCCTCCTTGGGGGGATACTCCCACTGGGTTTAAATCTGGGACTCTCGGCCATTTGACCTTAGAACTGAAGAAGCTTCTCGGATGAGAGGTGAAACGTCTTCAAGCAACTTAAAGAAGTCCAGACGCCTTTCTTTGCAAACTCCTTTGACCTCTTTTATTGTGGTTACATGAATATGCATAGGTTCATTAACATATGACGTATACCGTGTGTGTGTGTGTGTGTGTGTGTGTGTGTGGTCGAGATATGACCCCGTGAAGACTCCCCAAAGCTGGTGCCAGGAGTCTAGAGGTCCATCTAAACAAAAGGCACTTAGACTAAAACAGATATAGATACGTTTATCCTACCATAAAACAATAAGACAAGGTACGACCTCTCCCATGCTCCCAGGATGTGGGTGTGAAAGTCAGAGAGCTCTGGAATGCACACAAAGCTTGCACAACGTAACTTCTCTAGTAAAAAAGAGCAAACACATCTAGAAAACCTTAAATGAAATGTACTTCTAAACATAAACATAATAAAATCTTTCAACACATGCAAATACAGCCAAGCTCTAGTACTTCAGTCAATCGCATTTCAACACATTACAAAAATGTTTGGACCTCAAACAGCAACAGTTGTTTTTACACAACTTGTTGGCAGCTTTTAGTCTGTAGAGCTACAGGTTCACATGCATCTCTGTGGATGTGGGATACTTTTACTGCACTGCTTTAATGCTATGGATTTAATCTCTGCTAATGCTAACGCTAACTCGGGCCACCTCACTTGTCGCTCATGTGACACGCTCCCATTTCTCCATCAAGAGTCCCAGTGGAGGTTGGAGAGCCGGAGGCTGCAGGTCCCAACCTTAAACCAAGTCTTCACAGTTAGAGATAAAGGTTTATCAGGACTTCTTTTTGTCCCCACATGTCAGTGTGATAACAGACAAATGTCCCCATAGCATCAGTAATGCAAGTACACACACTTTTCTGATGGGAATAGTGAGTTTTAATCCAGACTAATCTGGATTTGAGAGGCTGCAGGATTGTTTTCACTCAGCGGGAGTTCACACAGAGTCTCACACACACACCAGACTCTGTGTGTGTGTGTGTGTGCGTGTGTGCGTGTGTTTGCCTCAACCAAATTTTCAAAGATAAGTCTTCCATTTTATTGTTTACACTGAACTTTGACCTGATTTGTCATAAATCTCCTGCAGATAACAACATGAAGGCTGATGACAGTTTATGTGATGTCTCTGTGTGTATAGGTCTCCTTACACACACACTGATTCTCAGGGAACAAGCTGACACACATTTACAGATAAAACAGGTTGGAGGAAAAAAACTACTTTGCATTGTGGGAGAATTTGGGTTGAACTTGAACGAGGAGGGAATCAGATGTCAGTGCTTCCATCCAGCTGCAGCTCAGAGGTTTAATAAAACATGAATCCATGCTTTACTTTTTATTAAACCTCTGATCCTCTGAACACAAGTTCACCTCTGGTCAGGAAAAGAGCAGGTGGAGTAAAGTCTCCTGTTGGGGTCCTTAAACCACACAGAAGAAAGGACGAGCCTCAGAGCTCTGTGGTTGGTCTTGTTGTTCCACGGGAGGCACTAATCATTTATTCCAGTATGAATAGATATTAATGGAGGCTCTGAGGAGATGTAGCTCAAAAATGTATTTTCATCATTGATAGAAGAGAACAATTGCAGTTAAAGCCCCGAGTCTCATAGACCTCACATTACCACCTTACGGCATTTTGATTTGAAGCATGAAGCATGATGGCATCAGCTTCAACCCCCAGCAGCTACTTCCTATACACACATGGTGGTTTAACTGTACGGCTGATGTATGGTTACTGTTTTCTTACATCTCTGAAAACGGAAACAAAAAGGTTTAAATAATATTTCAGCAGTTCGACCCCGGCTCGCCCATATTGGCTAAGAAGGTGAACACAGGACTGCTGGTGTTTCTTTTGAGGAAGTGCTTTTAACACTAAATATTTTCAATTGGTTTTTGTTTTGTTTTAATTTAAGTCATGCTTTCATTTTCATGTTCATCTTCAACAAAACGGGAATTTTTTAATGATGTTTTATCCACAAATTGAGAAAAGGTTATAATAGCAAACAGTGATGTGTTACTTTTTCTCCAAAACTCAAACCAGTCTCTCTGGGGTAATTGCATTGATAAACTCTTTTGCAAGAATTTCAGATTACTCAATTAACTGGTCAAAATCTACAGTTCTTCCGATTAATTGCTCCTTCCATAATTCTTCTTCTACACCACTGCAATCTAGAAATATAAAATATTTACGTATTAATGTTTCTCCCAAGCTTGCAGATCTAACTAATTAAACCATATCCCACTGTTAAAGAAAGTAGAAGGCGATCTGGCTAGATGGAAATGTCTACCCATATCACTCATGGGAAGGGTTGCCGCTATAAAAATGGTCTTACCAAAAATAATTTATTTATTCTCAGTGATCCCAACTAAACCGCCGCAAGATTGGTTCAGATCTCTAGATTCATATATGTCATATATGTCCAAATTCCTTTGGAAAGATAAGCCCCCACATATAAGCTTAAAAACATTACAAAAGACCAAGGATAAAGGAGGATTAGAACTACCTAACTTTCAGCACTACTTCTTAGCCAACAGGCTTCAGTTTATCTCAGGATGGCTAAAACATACCTTCTTAGACGAACCTTGGCTAGAAGTAGAACAAGCACTTTGCAATAATCTAGAGATTTCAGACCTACCATTTATCAGCTCAAACATCCAACGACAATTTTAAATACACGTAGACATTGAGGGCTATCAGGAGGGGCTAGGCGCTTACCTGCTGCTCTCTGGCAGGTAGCTCCATGCCCTCCTGGGTTTGAAATGCACCTTAGAACACACATGCATCAACACTACATATGAGCGGGCGGAGGGATGTTTGGAGTCTTCACACACCCCGTTCTCTTGTGCTCCGGGGTCTCTGGATGTCCGGAGCCTGGATCTCCTCCATACCTGCTTCATGCCCTGGAGGACAGGGCTGTGGCTCCCCCACACCCTCTAGCAGATCATTACATGAAGGAACCTTTTAAATACAAGCGCGCTCATGCTCACAGGTGTACAAACGGGTGCTCACAGACACAAACTACACCCTTTTTGGCTCCTACCTCAAACCACACTGTGCGCTGTCGATCCAACGTGCGGCACAATAATATTCAGTATTTAGTATTTAGTGTTATATTCACATAGATTATCGCGATGATGTTGTTTATTATATTGCTCTGTTTTTTTGCTTGTCTTCTCTTTTTTCTTTCTCAACAGGTGATCCAGGTGATTGATATGTATTTTTTGTCTGTTTGTGTTGTTGTTGTTTTGGGGGGTTTTTTTTGCCCTTTATCACCGTTCCTCTTCCCCGCTGTTGTTCTTTCCCCCTTTTCTTTCCCTCAGTCATGTCTGTCCCGTGTGTAGCAGGTGAAAATAAAATAAACAATAAAAGCAAAGGTGAATCAAATAGACCAATACGGCAAGACCGGGATGGTCCATTTGGTAAAGTAAATCCGTTGGGCATCTTTGTTTGCCTTTAGACAATTCTGATGGCAAAAGAACCAAACGGGACAGGCGGAAAAATAATATTTTGTATATATATATATATATATATATATATATATATATATATATATATATATATATATATATATATAAGCAAACAGCAAGTGTAATCAACCAGACGTTCACCCAAAGAAAAGACCCAAATGCAGACACCAAATAAATAACAAACAAATAACAGAATACAGAGTGGGCAAAGCCTTAAGTGAATAATAACCACGGCGGGTCAGTGACTGGGACGGAGAGGGAGTGCCCTAGTAAATCAGGCTGCAGGAGCGGGCACAGAAAAGGCAGAGGAACAGGAGGGATTCTGTAACAGACGGAGTGGTGGTTATTGCATGGGTGAGAGGCAGGAACTTGACATCGTGAGCAGGTGAATGATTCTCCTTACTTTACAGGTCCAAGTTGGTAAACACTGAGGAGTGAAGGTCCGTGGAAGTTTCCTTGGGAGTCCTGAGGTTTAACGAGAAGGTCGGAGGACAAAGAGATGTAGAATATCCAGGTGAGATTGAACCAGGGAATGCAACACCTCCAAACACAGGGAAAACAGAGTTACACAAGGAAGAAGCAACTAGCATGAGTCTCAGAGGGTCAGTCTAATTACCGCAGTAGTGAGCATAACAAACTGGTGAGGAAAGGCAGGTTGCACAGGTTTAAGTAGCTCTCCCGCTGATTGCTTGCAGATTGAATACAGGTGAGGCGCTGGTCCCACCCAAAAGGGGAGGACCCACAGCCACAGATGGAAAACCTCCAGACACTCCCACGGACCATGACAGGAAGTGAGGAGATCCAACTGAACCACCCTGAACTTGAAACTGCTCTAAAAGGCTTTTATCAGTAACTTTTCTGACATCAGAAACCTGACTGGATCAAAGTCTTAAGACTTTATAATGTCCATCAGAATTGGTTTTAAAAAATAAAGATATTTAAAAGTCCTGCTGAAACATTGCTTTGTCAGTGTTTTAAAGGCCTGATATGATGAGAACTGTTTGGTGTTTGGTGTGGATTTATTTTTTACTGCTCTAATCTCTGACAGCTCCTGACTGATATTAAATTAGCAGATATTTGTGTGGAGTTTGGTTCATATCTGTGATGAGAATGACGATCAGTGTTCTTTTATTCTTCAGCATCTTGTTTCTTTTTTCCTTTTCACCACCGTTTAAACGTCTTCACCATCTCCCTCCTCTCTGTCCTGTCATTTTTAAAGTGAGCCATCGTCACCTTGATGTCCTCATCCTCGCCTTCGCTCCATGTACAGTAACGCTGACTCACCCTGAGGATTTACTGGATCAATATGAGATCACTCATGATGTCAGCAGGTGTCTCGCATTACTTTGGTTACCTCTCAGTGTGGAGTGCTGGACGTCCGCAGAGATCAGAGAACCTCACTGGGACTCGCAGTGGAAATTAAATAAAAATGCAGTAACTAAAAGATAACTGTGGATGCCTCTGCGTTTTTGATTTCTTCGTGTTCTCACCTTTCTGTCTGCATCTTTTCTGGGGGAATACCGAGGCGTTCCCAGAAATAAGCTCTGGGTCTGTCGAGGGATCGCCTCCTGGCTGGATTGCAAAAAATCCTCAGTTGGGTCCTTGTGATGTAGAGCAGTGGCTCCTCACAAATCTCTGTGGCTTTTTTAATATTAACAATTTCTTATTTAATTATAATTGTTGCTGGTATTATGAAGGCGATAATGATAATATTAATTCATTTATTCCGTTTTATCATGAACACATTTGCTACATGTGATTGAATCATAATTTTAGAACGCATCAAACTTTTCTGTTTTGTTTGTTGTTTGTTTCCTGTTCATTGTTTGAGTCATTATCATCGTTTGTTTGTTTGGTTATTGTTTTTTATACTAAATGAGAATTAATACAAACAAAGCCCCCAAATTGGGGGGGGGGGTTTGAGAAAATGAAGCAATATGTTGTTACATTGTTGTTCACAAAAACTAAAAACTAAAACTTTTTAGTTTTAGTGTATTTAGTTTATATTTATAGGCACTGATTGAATTTCCATGAAATGTCCCAATAAAAAAGAGATGAAGTGCGATGCAAGCTATAAAGCAATGACATCATGCTTAGATACTCTCTGTTTAACAGTAAACTCTTTGCTTCTGATGTGTGACTGAAGACATTTTGACTCGTGAAGTTTGAAACTTCCTGTTTAAACTTTGTTTTTCGTGCCTCGATCAGACAGCGCAACGGAGACACCACAGAAGAAGAAGAAGCGAAGTAGAGAAGGGGGAGCGCAGACTCTCAGTCATTAGGTGAATCTGGAGCATTACGTCATGTCAGAAGACACCCACCCCCCTTCCTCCTCCTCCTCATCGTTCACCCTCCTCCTCCTCCAGCGCTTCTGTGCAGCATCCGAGCTCCCTGATTGGTCCCTCGTCCAGTGGCCTATAAATCCCATTGGCTGATGGGAAGTCAGCTGCCGCGGACCTGACAGAGGACAGGAGGGAGAGAGGGAGGGATCCTTCAGATAAAAGCGGCAGCAGCAGCAGGACTCGGCCCGCCCTCATCTGGATCACCAAAACATCAGCGGACCGGAGACCGCCCGCTTCTACCGGACTCATTCTGCCCGGGCTCTGTGAGGCTCTGCCCGGCTCTGTGAGGCTCTGCCCCGGGCTGTGTCTGCAGCTGCGGCTGGGAGCAGGAGGAGCAGCAGGCGGAGGAGCAAGGTGAGAACATGGGCGTCTGTCCTCACAGGAGCACGGAGCTCTGCAGGGACACCAGAGTGACACGGAGGGATGAATCATGAATCAAACCCGGAGTTTTATCCCGGGTTCTCGCCTCAAAGTTTAGCATTTATTTATTTTCATAAAGAAAAGAGTCGCTGCTGTGAAACACGAGCTTTGTTCCTAGATGAGCCGAAATGCAGCTCGATGCTGATGACACTCAGTGATAAAGAGAGAAAAGACGAATGGGACTCTAATCAGTCTCTGTGTTTACTGCACTGTGCAGGAAAAGTCAACTTCAGTCTTCAGGCATTGTTAATTTTTTAACTTTAAGAGTTTTAGATATAAAACATGAAATCAAAACTACTTACAAAAAAATCGGGTCTCATTTGGTGTCTTTTTAAAGTTTATACAGGTGTGTTATTCTTGTTGTGTTATTGTGCTACACAATCATTTTATGAAGTTTGGGTTTCGAAGCAAAAGTCCAGCTTATTCAGGCATCATGGGAACTGTAGTCTTTGCTATAAAATGAGTAGAAAGAGTGTTTTTGAAGAAACCTTGTTTCTGGCTATCCAAAGACTGTATATAAAAGATGGAAATTGTCAGGACTTTTCATTGAAAAAATGTTCCAGCAGTACAAACATGGTCGAAAGGCCTGCTTCAGTGATTTTATTTAGCTGCAGTTTTTGGCAGTTTCGTCTTTCAGCCCGTGAGATTGACACTCGGTCTGCAATGCCTCCACATTTTTATCAACATTATTATTCCAGATGTTCTTGCAGATGTATTAATAAACTGTGTTTGCTGCTTTGATCCGTCTGCACTTTTTATGGGTTGATTGACAAAGTTTTAAGACTTGGTGTCATGGTCCCTGGTATTTTTGTTGTGTTTGTTTTTACAGTTGTTCTTTTTCCTGCTTTTTATCATCTTCCACACCTTTATTAGTATCACCTGTTTGATTGTTTCCACCTGTGTCTCACCTGTATGTGTAGCTTGCTATCCCTCTTTCCTCCGGTTCCTTTTTATTAGATTCGAGTTTTATTTGTTGGATTTTGTGTTTCTTGGGGTTCTTTTGGCTCCGCCCCCAGTGTTTTATTGGTGTTCAGGCTCGTGGGTTCAGTTTCAGGGTAGCAGTTTGAGTGTGGGCCAGGCGTGTAGTTTTTGTGGTGCTGCTTTAAGACTTTAGTCAATGTTTTGTTTTAATTTAATTTATTGTGTTGTGGGTAAGGTTGTTGCACCACTTAAAATAAAACATTTACTGGGTTTATAATGTAGATTTGATGGCATCAACAGTAATTTTGTAATGATTTTTGTGCAGTTCTGGTTACAGAGTCTCACTCCATCTCCTTGCATGTGTATTTTCAGTCTAATTAATTCCTTAAAGATGAAACAAAACACTCATTTTTCGAGCTATTTAAGTTTATTATAAATATCTTGTGTAAATGTTTTACCTGTCAGTGGCAACTCTTCTTTTCTTTTTAGTCAGACTGGCGTTTCAGTGTCGGGCTAGCAGCAACTACTTCCTGGCTTTTTGTGCAGCTTTTAATCAAAATCCATCTATATAGTCGTCATCATCCGTCTAAAACGAAGCTCCCTCGTCTCATCTTCCTCGGGAGACGTGAACCTCTGGCATCTTGATGGAGATTCAGACAGAAAGGAGGATGACTTGACTTATTGTTGCATAATAGATTTTTCTGAATGAAAGTAGGTCAGAGAGTTTCTGCACTTCAGTCGACTTGGTTTCACATCCACAAGGTTTCCACAGCAACACCGACTCAGCTTTATGTAATCACCTCTTACCTCTTCGACTCTCAGTTAACCCTCAGGTTTATTTTCCACAGAACGACTGCAGCAACACGCTTGCAGTGATTCAGAGAGGTTAATCCGTCCCTTTGTGGTTGTTTTGTGTCTCTTTGTGGTTGTAGAGCAGATGAATTTAACTGAGAGATACTGAAAAGTCCCTGCAGCAGTGCAGAACAATTAATTAAAATGCATATTCAGTTACAGTTATGGCGTCCTGTGATTATGAAAACTAGATAATTGTGTTAAAGCAATTACTCTGATGCATCCCTTTTCACAAAGCGCTCCTGCTTTGTCCCATGTTATAAATCAACTGCGCCTCCTTCCTCCTTTCCTCGGTTAGTGAAGCATCACCGTCTTGGAGTTTGGAATGAGACATTGTGAGCAAGGGGGTGGGTCTGACTCTGAGACCAACTCACACACTCGTTATGTAACACTTTCTGAGTGAAACACCATCAGCTGATATTCATACTCTAAATAATCCTGCTTTCTTAATCTGGAGAATGACCAAAATTTTAAAACGTGAGATGTTTCAGTTCAGTTTCAGTTTCAATTATAAACTGAACTTTATAATTTAACCAGAACAACCTGACTGATCCGTGAAGTCACTAGTCGAAGCTGATTAGCCCATAATTTGATTATTTTTTTGCAAGATTAGTACATTTACAAGCTTTTTTTTAAAACAATTCAATTAAAATTTATTTATATTATTTTTTATAGTCCAAAATCACAACACCAGTCATCTTGCTGCAGTATCAGAGTAAGCATTTGGCAACAGTGGGAAAGAGAAAAATCCTTCTAACAGGAAGAAACCCCTGCCAGATCCACAGTGAAGGAGGTGCATCAGTCTGCTGTGGCTGGGGATTGAGGGGAAAGAGGACTAAAAGGGTTTTACTTTTTAAATCTCACATTAACCCTTACTTAACCAGTCAAGTCATTAACAGTGCATTCCTGAATGGGTTGGAAATTCAGAGTTCTTTATTATTCTTTATAAAATTCATTACAACAATCATGCAAAGATGAGTGGGTCAACTTTCCTCCCCACCGCTGTGAAAGAATCATTGCCAGTTATCTTCAATGCTTAATCACAGTTGTTGCTGCTAAGCGTGACCCAACCAGTTATTAGGTTTAGGGGGCAATCACTTTTTCACACAGGTAATAAAAGCAGTGATGCACAGTCAGGCATGAAGCATTGTAACCTTCATTTCTGTGAAATGCTCTTCAGGCTGATTTTAAGCTGTGGGTTTGGCTTTGTGTTCATACTTAAACACAAGAAAGATCTCGTGTGTTGTCATTAGGATAGGATGTTATATCAGCGTGCAGGAATGTTGCAGAAGGTTTTTATTGTTAAATGGTAGCTATAGTGTAATATATCTCAGGACATGTTACAAAGCAATGTAAGAGGTACTGCAACAAATTAGTTCATTTATGGAGTAATTAAGTAAGGTAATGTATTATTTACTACTTTTTTGAGGTCAAGCCCAACAGCGTTTGGCACATTTGTAAAAAGTGAGAAATTTTATACAAAATGGGGACATTTTCTTAAAAAAGTTAATAGATGTTCACAAAATAATAACATCTGTGAAACGTGAGGACATTTTTTTTTAAATTAGGACATTTGTTGGAACATTAGAACAAGAGTCAGATGCTTTAAATCCTGTTTGAGTGTTTAAACATTTGTTTAGTAAAAATCAGGCAGAGGGTCCCGGATTGGCATTATGTTTGTGATGGTCCTTACAAAGGCAGACATACAAACGTGTGTGTGTGTGTCTGTGTGTGTGTGTGTGTCACAGTTAATTAGCTAGCATCTCCTGCTTTCCTCCAATCACAGCCTGTAGAGAAGGACAGTAAATGAGGCACTCACAGCCGCTTAAATAATTAATATCAGCTCATCAATATTCCATCTGCTCAACAGCAAAGGGGTGGGGGGGTGTTCAGATGTTGGAGCAGAAAGACGAGCCTCCTCTGGTCTGTCACTAACAAGAAGGAGGAGGTTCAGACATTTGAACGATCTGTCAGACAAATGCTGACATGTTCTTACCGTGCTGTGTTCAGGTTTGATGCGTTCATCACAAATTCATCAACAAACCTTCAAACTTAATGAGCGATGTTTAATAATATGCTAACGAACTAGTGGCAAATCTGCCCCACCCCCCTGTGCACTTTTTGTCCCAGTAGCTCTGCTGTCTGACTCACTGCACATTATATCCTCACAAAAAGCTTATTAAAAGGCAGCAAGCCACAGACAATCAGTACCTGGAAACCCTGATGTGCGCTGACTGTTTGGAGTGTATTATTATGAACCAGCACCGGACTGAAAACACGACTGACTTCCAAAGTCAACATTTATTTGGGGTTTTATGAGAATTACTGCAAAAACAACCTGAAAGCTTAATACAGACATGAACTAACCACAGAGGCTCGACTGCCCAGCTGTTATTAGAGAATCCTCTCCTTTTACTGATAATCCTATTGCACATTAATTGGCTGATATTCAGCCCAGGGCACATAGAGTGGCACAAAATTAAGCTCAATTGCTAAATTAATTGTTTACACCAGCTTTTAGACTATGAAAGACAGTATCAAGAAAGAACATGGTATCAATAATATGACCAAAGAGAAATAAAGTGGCATTTTCTTCTGTTTTTCTCACAGGAAGACTCATATTATCCATAAAATAGTAGTGTTCTGCTCATCCATACTTACTGGTTAATCAAGAATTTTGAAAATGTATGCATAATAACTTCAATTCAGGCACAGAAGCACAATTAAATCAGTCTGCAGCATGAAGGAAGTTACCAGAAATAAATGTTTACCCTTCCCAAAATGTGTATTTTTGGTCTACAGCTCCATAGGACCCAAAGTCCTTTGATATAGTGAACTAACCAGAGCCCCTTGTAGTATTTCCCATGATGTTCAAGCTGATTTTCTGTGTTCATTCATCTCTCTGATGATTTATTTATTTATTTTTTTACATGATGTGCATGCTGCCTCAGGGGAGGACAGCAGGTAGAGGATTATTTGTGTCCAACCTACCAGCCGTGCTTCATATCAGCCTGCCACAGAAACACAAACACTGTTTGAATCCACTGTTTTAAAGACTCGGGTTTGCCATCTTATTTCCTTTTTTTTCTGTTTGTTTGTTTTTAAGCAGATGTGACCACATTAGGAAGGGAGTGTAGAACTGGGGAGCTGAACTTTTAAAATAAGATGACTTCTTAGAATGATTTCAGTACAACTGAATGACAGTAGTAGCTTCCAGGTCTGAAAACTGAGGCCTACATGGAAGTGCCATAATCGTTCGTTCTTTCTAAAAGCTAGCAGGCAGCTGAAAAGGCGCTCAGTATTATAGGACTCGATGGGAGAAAAAATCGTATTTTTTAACTTTGTTTTATTTTAATGCCTTTTTAACATCTTATTTTTAATTCAGTTTTGTTTTTGCTGTTTGGAAATATTTTGTTTTATTTAGTTTCAGTGTTAATTTTAGTCTTTTAATTATTATAGTATGGATGACATATATAAGATGGAAGATTTAGGAAAATCAGGACAGCAATTACAGTAAAAACATAACTTTCTGATAGCCGTTGACTCACACTCTTGCAGTCTCAGTAAACATGTCCATCATGGCCTCATCAGGTAAGTTGGAATACATGTTTTTACCAAACTAAGAAATGCTACAACTAAGGACATTTTCTCTGTATTTTTATTTTAGTGCAATTTTCCAAGTTCACAAAATCATTCCAGTTGATCAAATAAATAAATAACTAGAAAAATTGAAGGTTTCATATATGATAAATACAGATATTAGTCCATGTTACACACATAAAGTGCATGTGATTGTATTCAGTGTGGATTTGGGACACAGTGAGAACCAGCTGGACCAATCAGGGGGCGGCACAGAGGTCAATCCCTCCCCTTTGTCCTGCTATGTCACTTCCTGGCTGGTTGCCATGGCACCAGAGGCAAGGTGTCCCCATTTCCTATCCCGCTGTGCATGTGTGTGTGCGCAACAACAACAACATCAACAGCAGCACGGCTGTCTGGTCACATTAACAGAGGCTGTGTGTGTGTGTGTGTGTTCTTGTATAACTCATGTTGTGGGGACTCGACTTCTTCACATTTAGGACATTTTAATTTGAAGACCTGATTTTGGTTTCATTTTAGATTAGACCGATATATTGATGGCTATTTTATCCTATTCTTTTCATCTCAGTGGGAAAATGCAATGTCAGAGCAGCTACTTTGCATAAAAACACACAAAAACAACCTCAGTGGTTTCTGTGCAATCAAATGTATAAAATATAATAAAAATATAATGAAATAGAGTAAAATAATGAAGACCAAAGCTGGAACTTGTGCAATAAAACTATAGAGTAAAACAAAGAGTTCTTTAAAGTTGTGGCTCCAGTGAATGAGCGTGAGAGAGTTTAATGTCCTCAGAAGTGATGGAAACAGGAGGGAGTGTGTGTTTTGGGATTGGCTGTCGGCTGCAGACACACTTTGATTTGATCCTATGTGTCACCAGGCCGCTGCCCCCTCCTCTCCTCTGCGTTGTCAGATTAATTGCTGCTGTGTGTTGATGGATGCTGCAACATGAGTTTGACACAGTTCCTGCTAATGAAATATTTATGTTTGTTTGTGAATGTGTGTCACAGGCTGTAAACAAAACACTGGCTTAGCCAACATGATGCCACCGACTGGTTTATTCAAGCATCAGTTTTAGCTTAACTGCCATCCCATTGTTGTTTTTGGTTCGTTTATTTTTGTTGTTGTTTCTATTTTTTCCCCTTTTTTGGAGCTGGAAGTGACAAGAGGTTAGACAGTTAACATCATATAAGTTATCATCTGTAACTAATAAGTTTGGCTTACTAGTGACAAATGTACCTGTGCATAAACTGTGCAGGTACATTTTAATAAATGCAACTACAAATCACTCAAAGTGGCCACACTCTTATAAATTTAAACTTTTAGTTTTAAACTTAACTGATTCTCTGATATTTTCTAAGAGGATTCTCAGAAGACTATAAATGCCTTGGAGTACACACAGACAGTAAACTGGACTGGGGTAAAAAAAAAAAAACCCCACTGCACTCTGCAGGAAGGGCCACAGTCGTCTCTATCTTTGGAGGCGGCTGAGGTCGTTTAACATCTGTCGGAAGATGCTCAGGAGTTTCTATGAGTCTGTTGTGTCTAGTACCATCCTCTATGCTGTTGCATGCTGGGGCAGCTGGTTGAGGGTCGCAGATTCAAACAGACTCAATAAACTGATCCGCAAGGCCAGTAATGCTGTGGGGATGGAGCTGGTCTGTCTTAAGGTGGTGTCGGAGAGGTGGATGTTGTCCAAGATGAGGACAATGCTGGACAATACCTCCCATCCACTACCTGACGTGCTAGCCAGTCACAGGAGCACGGTTAGTGAGAAACTGAGATTACCCATGATGCACCATTAAACGACGCAGGAAATCATCCCTGTACAACTCCTCCATCTAAAGCACAATACACACTGTAATAGCTTTACACCCTTTATATTTACACATCCTCTACAGAGAAAATAAAGTTTTACAGTTTGATAAGAGGGGCACATCAGTTTCACCCATATATATTTAATTTATTTATAATTTGTATATATTTGAGCTATTTTGTTGTATTTTGTAACTTTGTAATATATTGTATTGTTTAATTTAGTTTAGTCAGTTAATGTTCTTACTGTCTGTGTGACCACATACTTTCCTCAGGCATTAATAAAGGATTCTGATTTTCAAGTGGCCACTAAAGGAACTGCAGCGTTGTCACTTTAATGTTTAGTTTTTCATGCTTGGTCTGTGACGGTTCCACATTTCTGCTGTGTTACAACATAATCAATCCAGGTGTTCAGGTGTTTGTTTCAGAAGTATTCACAGTATAGTCTCACAGTTACTCAATTTCTTTAGAGACATTTAATTAAATGCTAAATGCTAAGCTGGGCTAACTAATGATTAACTGTATCTGCTAGCAGCAGCTTCAACAGAGTAAACGCTTTTTAAAAAAAAATTCTATCCTTTACTTTTTCAGTATTTGTGTAGATGAAACTCCGAGCAGCCTTCTGGAGGCACGTGTCATCACTATTTATCCTGCGCCACAGCCCAGTGCATCATGGGATCTGAAGTTCTCTCCATTCTCCTCCTCTCCCTGGTCATAGCATCAGCGTGTGCTGAAATGAGTGGGACCAGCCAAGGTAAAGATTAGCATAAAGGATGCAAATGGACATTTAATGATCCACAGATGTTGTTTAAACAGAGCCCTGGTGCATGTGTGTGTGTGTCCTCCAGGTGGCGCTGTGCTGTGCCCTCTGCAGTGTGTATGCGAGACGCGACCGTGGTACACCCCACAGTCTGTGCATCACCAGGCCAGGACAGTCGACTGCAATGAACTCCATCTGCAGAGAATACCAGCCAACATATCTGCTGATACGCAGGTAACAGCTACACACAGGCGACGTGTGGAGATGGGCCTCCATGCAGGGCCTAAAAATGAGTTTTTACAATGCATTTCTTATTATTTATTATGTCTCTAGCTTGCCTTCAATTTAAAAGCCTGCTTATACAACAGTGTCGTAAAAATGTAACAAAAAACAACTTTTAGGCTAAAGTGTGAAGCAGCTTGGTTCACTTATTGCTGAGAAATATTAATAACACACTGAGATTCCTTCTTGAGTCATGAGCTAAACAATGTGAGAAGTGGCTGTAGTCAGACTAAGACGTCACACTATGGTGAGTGAAGTCCCGTTGTGACATCATGAGGATGTGGATCTAACTTCAAAACTGACAGACGTTGCATTCCCTTTGAGGATCAACTTATCGGTCACAGGGGATGCAAACCCAAAGCAAACGTTGCTCTATACTTTTTTGGCTCTATTCGGGACCATCATTTACCCAAAATAAAGCATGAGACTTTGAGCAAGTCAGACCATAAACTCATCAGAAACATTTTTACAGCGGTAATAAAGCAGGGGAGCAGTAGGCTCATTTCCCAGACTTCTATCAATTTTTCAATGGCAACCAGAGGAACCCCACCCCCCACCCTCCTTGCTGGCTGTTAGCAGGTTTAAGGCATTCATGCACTGGATTCACTTTTCTGGCCTACAAACCCATCACTATATATAGTGTATGGTTGTGCTCTTTTGACCCTCAGGAGTGTCTGCAGGCACCCAAGGATCAGACAACACCGAACTACTTACAAAGATGACAAAGATTTTTTGTGAAATTTGATCGTTACATCTGGTCTAGATCATGAACCCAAAGAACAAGGTAGCATCTTTCTCAGTTCATGCCTGCAGAGAGCATCGCTTTGGGATTGAATCAAAGGTTTTTTCTGGATGTTTTTGACTAATGAGACCCTGCATATATTAACATAAACTGGGGTTCTGACTGTGACCTGACTCTAATGAGCCAGTTGAAAGACTGACCAGTCATTATGTTGTTAATATATTCTGAATGTGGTTTTTCATCATTCCTTTCAGGTGCTGCTGCTGCAGAGTAACAACATCTCCTCTATAACTTCTGAACTGCAGAGTCTGACCAACCTGACAGAGCTCGACCTGTCTCAGAACCACTTCACACAGGTATGCGCTTCTCTATTCTCAATATTTATCCACAGTCTTGTTGAACAGACGGATACAGATGTCAGTAACAGCTGGATGAACGCTACTTTCAGCTGCTACTACATATTCACACGGGGTCGGCGCAGTGGGTAGCTCTGCATGTTTGATTTGAGAAAATCTTTACACCAGATGCCAGATTTTGCTTACAACTTGTAGCTGAAGGGAAAAAAATGTGGTTTACATTTATCTCCATCCTGGTCCAACTTGATAATCTGCTCTAAGTCAGCTTCATACCAAAATAATTTCTCCCCTGTCTCTGTTCAGGTGAGCTCCATGGGCCTGTCCTCTCTTGGCCGCCTGGTGACTCTATACCTGGAAGAGAACCACATTGAGGAGCTGGAGGACTTCTGTCTGAGGAACCTCTCCAGTCTGGAAGAGCTCTACATCAACCATAACCACATCTCTTCTATTGGACCCAAAGCCTTTGCCGGCCTCACCAACTTGCTGCGGTAATCGCCACCACCACTTCTTCTATCAAACCTCATTTCGACTGTTAACTTATCCCAGAATCTTCCAGATGACCATCAGAACTGCGTATGAGATGAATAGAACCTTAAAAAGACCACCAGAGCCAGCCAAAGCCAGTACACCTTTCTCAGTGAGGACTCGGGAGGTAGAACGTGGGGGTTTCTCTGAGAACAGAATCATAGCAGACAAAATCTGCAAGCTGGATCTAGGAGTCATCCATCTCTGATGTTAAATGTCGAAGATCTGGGCCCAGCAAATGAGATTAAAGGCAATTTTAAAAACACCAAAGACCAAAATAATCAGACCTTGAAACCTCCTAAAGGTTCACTAGGTCACTCTCAGGGACTACATCCACCCCAAAACTTTCAAAAACCTGTCATTTTGCTACCATTCAGCTTCATTGGAATTAGTTCTCTATTCTCTGATGTTTCTCCTAGGCTCCACCTGAACTCCAACCGTCTGGTGGCTATCGACAGTCGCTGGTTCGAGTCTCTGCCATCCCTGGAGATTCTGATGATTGGGGAAAACCCCATCCTGGGTCTTGAGGAGAAGAACTTCTTGCCTCTGTCCCGCCTCCACAGCCTGGTCCTGGCAGGAATGGGACTGGCCTCTGTTCCCTCTGCTGCTTTCTTGGGCCTGGACTACCTGGAGAGCCTCTCTTTCTACGACAACCGGCTCAGGTTCGTCAGCACAGGATCCCTAGTTTACTTTCTCTTAGCCTGTTAGACCTAGCTATAACCCTGTTATTAAGTAGACTTTACTGTCTTAAATGCATAAAGGACAAGAATAGAAGCAATGTGGTGACCAGAGAGCATTGAATATGGCAACTTGTAGTTGTTAACAGATGAAATGGCCATTGTCAAAGGAAAATGGTGATGTGATTGATACGAGTGGTAGTGAAGGATACTGATGATGTAACAGGGTGGGGGGAAAGTTATTTTAAAGGGTTCTCAGCAGTCAGAGCCTTGAATGTCCACTAGTAACAAACTTTTAGCTTCAAGGGGATGTGCAATGATTAAATAAGTTTCTGCAGGATCAAGGTCTCAGTTCCATAACCTTCTGTCACTGGAGCCATGGCTGAATTTCATTCTCATGGCAGGTCTGTTCCTCGCGATGCTCTGAGCGTGCTCCCAAACCTGAAGTTCCTAGACCTGAACAGGAACCCGATTGGCCGAGTCCAGCAGGGAGATTTCCAGAACCTTGAGCACCTGGAGGAACTCAGGTTGGCTGGAAAACACAAAGCAGAGATCACAAGTTGTTGGAGTTTTCTGGCTTTGTTTTTCACTCTAGAATGCTGCCACCTGCAGTTTGTGCTGGTTGCACGTTGTAGTAAATGCTGTGTTGTGTTTGGCTTCAGTCTGAACAACATGGAGGACCTGCTGATGGTGGAGCGAGCAGCTTTTCAAAACCTTCCAGAACTTGCCAAATTGGAGCTCTGCAACAACCCACGCCTCTCTTACATGGACCCACAGGCCTTCAGGTGAGTGTCTGTCTCTGAGCCACCCCACAATGATTTTATGTTTTATTTTTACATATGTTGTGTTTTTCATGAGTAAAACTGATTTTTTTGGATTTTGTACTTTTGTAACTCCTTCAGCTGTTGTCTCCTCATCTTCTTCTTCACATTCTAAAAGTTCTTCATCTCTTCTTTCTTTTCTATCTGTCCATATTCTTTGTTTCTTTTTCCTCCTCATTCAATGTCTTTTGTTTCTGGTCTTCTGCCCTCAGTAACCTGCCCTCCCTCCGGACTCTCCTCCTCCATAATAACCAGCTCAGCCTCCTCTCTGGAGACCTCCTCTCCTCCCTCCGTTCTCTCGAGGAGGTTTCTCTTCACTCGAACCCTCTTCGGTGCGACTGCCTCTCCTCATGGGGGCCTCACCTTGGCAACCAATCACACCTCAAGCTGCTGGATTCCTCCATTACCATCTGCTCCTCCCCGCCTCACCTGATCGGTCAGGAGCTGCGGGAGGTGGTGGCGGTTGGATGGGGCGGAGGCGGTACCAACAGCTGCCTGCCTCACATCATTCCTCACGCCTTCCCCCCGACCATAAACGTCAGCACAGGGCAGCCAATTACGCTGGAGTGCTGGGCAGACGCTGACCCCGCCCCACAGTTCTATTGGGTGACACCAAATGGTGACAAGGTGGGCGGAAATGTTTGTGTGTGTGTGTCCAAGGCCCAGAGAGAAACGCAAAGCTTTGAGCATTTTCACTTCATTGATTTTAGTTAATCAGTTATCACAACAGACACTGATTATTACACGTTACTTCCTCTTCATGCTGGACGTGGTGAATAAACTCCCCAGTGTGTCGTTCACGCTGCATCTCCACTGTTCTGTCTGTTCCACTGTATAATTAGCGATTAGCGTAATAGCAGGATAACAGAGCTACATTAATCAAGTGCAACATTAAATTGTACTAAATGACTCACTCCAGCAAACACAGCTTCAGCGTGAGAGCACGAGACAACCGGGAAATGGGTTTAAATCACCACAGCGACTCAATCTCCTGACATGTACATTTACACACATTTACACCTTTGACATCTGTGCCCTGATGGACCGTAGGAGTCACTTACTGTCATGGTCCTGGGTCATTTGACCAGTTTTGAGTTTTCTTGTATGTTGATGTCATTTTTGTATTATGGTTTATTTTGTTAGTCTTGAGTTTATTCTTTATTGCCTAGGTTGTCCTGTTTGGCTCCTTGGTTATTAGGTTCCCCTGAGTCTTTGTCCTCTGTGTCCCTCTCTGTGTATCTGGGTTTATGTGTCTTTGTGTCTTGTTTCCCTTCCTTGTGTTCCCTTCCATGTTCTCCCATCTATCATGTTTATCCCATGCTCTCTTCATTCTCTAGGCTCCTTGTTCCCCCCTCTCTCTCCCTCATCCTCGTGTTTCCTTCTCACTCTCCCTTGCCCCCTTCGTGGTGTCTGTGTTTTGTCCCCCTTGCCTGTTCCCGTGTTTCTCTGCTTGTGTTCCATCCTATCTCCCCGGTCCATCATGTGTTTCATGTCTAAGATAAGATAACCTTTATTAGTCCCACACGTGGGAAATTTGTTTTGTTACAGCAGAAAGTGGACAGTGCAAAGTTACATAGAAAAATACTGGAATAGATACTGCACACAATACAATAGAATAAAATAGAATACAAATGCTATATACAATTGAGTATAATACAACAATGTCAGAAAAGAGTATTGGACTTAGTGTTATTGCTATTGCACGTGTGGATGTGTGTGTTTGGTCAGTTGAAGTCTTTGTTGTGGAGTCTGACAGCAGTGGACGGGAAAGACCTGCGAAATCTCCCCGTCCCACATCGTGGGTGCCGCAGCCTGCCACTGAATGAGCTGCTCAGTGCTGTCAGAGTCCCTTATGCAGATGGGGTTCTACGTGTTGCATGTCCTATTGTCACAGTCTACGTCTCACTATGTTCCTGTTTTATTTTGGCAGTCTCGCGTTCCATGTTCAGTGTGTTTAGTGTGGCTTCTTCTGTCTCGTCATGTCTAATTTGTCTCAGCTGTGTTCCCCATATGTTTCCTGTTCCCTCGTCATTTCTTTCGTATTTAAGCCCCTCGTCGCGTTCTCCCTCATTCCCCGCCATGTGTTCTGCCTCCATGCCATTCCAAGTTTAGTTAGTTTTGTATTTCTGAAATCCAGCAATAAAGCTGTTTTTGAGTTTGTATCCACCTCTGTGATTCTGCGTTTGGGTCCTCTCCTGCCTGCTTCACACAACCAGTTCATGACACTTTCAGCTCATTAGTTGTCCACAAGTAGGCTCCTGTTATGAGTACATGAACCCCAGCTAAAATCTTTTCTTAACCCAAAACAAGTATCTTCACATGACATGAAGCAATAATTTTGAGCAATGGCATCTGAAATAGAATTAAAGGTTTATTTATCCAAACAATTTATCATTAAGAAAAAAAAAGCCCCGGCATAAACTGAACGTATGCAATCAAGTACATTTAATAAAAACTGCTTGAGCCCATTCCTTAACTACCTGATGTATACCATATTTAACCTTGTATTATTACTATTACCCCTTACATCATAATGTATTAATAAACTATTTAGTAAAATAAATTCATGCAATCAGTGAGAACTAAAAAAGTGTGTGATCCTGTAAAGAGACACCAAAGAGTGACATTATGAATCTGCTCAGGTGAGCTCAGAGGCGGTGGCTTCACCAATCATATCAGAGGAGGGGCGTGGCCTGAGCAGGAGGAAGAAGAAGCATCGGATGTCAGATCCTGGTGCGCTGGTGATCGAACACGCAGAGCCATCAGACGCAGGTGAGCTGCAGGCTCAAATCCAGTTAAGTTTAAAGTGGATTTTTAATTTTGACCTTCAGTTGCATAAAAGCTGCTCTTCTCTTACAGGTGTGTACACCTGTGTGGCTTGGAACATCGAAGGAGCAGACACCAAGAGTGTCGCGGTGTTCGTAGACTCTCAGGGATATGCCGGCTCTTGGTCTGGTGGGGGGAATGACCCCAGCAGAGAGAGGACCCGGTTGGGGAACTCATCCAGTGGTGCAGGGTCTCTGGTGGTGCTCGCTAAGGTACGTTTTGTACTTCATGTGCTACACAAACAGGTTTAGGTGTTATTAGAAATATGCTGTGAGCGCTTAATCTTTTTCTAGTTCTTGCACTAATTCATCTATATCTTCTGCATCTTCTCCTTCTTATTATTCTCGCCCTCTTCAAGTTCTTCATCTTCTTCTCTTTTGTTCTTCTTCTAGCGTGTGATTTTCATCCATATTTTCATCAAGTTCTTCTCCCTCTTCTTCATGTTTGCCATCGAGTAGTTATTCCTCTTTTGTTTCTTGTTATTCTTGTTCTTTTATTATAAGTTCTTCTTCTAGCTATTTGTTCTTAAAGTTGTTCTTCTAGTTCCTTTAATTATTCGTCTAGTTTTACATCGAACTTATTTCTTATTTTTTTTCCTACTTCTGCCAGTTTGTTACGTTATTCTTCTTCTGGTCCTTTCTTCTTCTATAATTTATTCTTTTCCTACTTTTTCAGCTTCTACTTCATCTAGTTTTTCTTCTTTACTTCTTCTGGTTATATTTTATTCTTCTAGTCCCTCCTTCTATTCTTCTGGTATTAAACTATCTAGTGCTCCAGACGGTTTGTCCTTCATGAAACTGGTGATTCACTCTTTCTTGTTTCATGTGCAGGTGGTTCACGCCCAGTCTGTGGTGTTGGAGTGGAAGTTATATCCCAGCGGAGGAGCTTCAGCTGTGGGTTCAAACCATCATGACATCCCCGTCCCTCTTCCCCGGTGGACCAGTGCAACCGTGCACATTGACAACCCTCAGATCAGCTACACAGCCAAGGTGAACACATCACCCAACGACATTACTGCTGGAAGTCGTGAAGCCATCACAGGAGTTTGCATTTACAGATTATTTTGACTCAGCTTTAACTAAGTTTGACGTGTAGCGTGGGAATCATGAATAATATAAACTTGATATCAATCGCTCAACCTGTTCGGGCTCTGTCACTGACACCCTGTCTTATCACACTCGGTTTACCCCCAGCAGGAGGCACTTGATGGACTAATTACATTTTCCTCTTTGCCTCCCCCTCCCCCTCCCTCTCCAGGTTCCAGTTGACGTGCAGGAGTACAACCTGACTCATCTCCTTCCTGCCACTGAGTACCACGTCTGCCTTACTGTCTCCTCCTCTCCTCCTCAACCCACCTCTCCTTCTTCCTCTCCTAGCACCTCCCCTACCCCTGTGTCTCCTTCCTCCTCCTCCCTACCCTCTGGTCCCGTCCACACCTCCTGTCTGAACATCACCACTAAAGAGGCGGGTTTCTCGGTGGAGCTGGTGGCTTCGCGCCGCAGCAGCGTGGCACTGGCGGCCGTCATGGGCTCCATGTTCGCTTTGTCAATCATGGCGCTGCTGGTGGTGTACATGGGCCGGCGCGTGCAGCAGCACAAGTCCTGCGGCCACTCGCTGAAGAAGTACATGCAGCACGCCACATCCATCCCTCTGAATGAGCTTTACCCGCCGCTCATCACGCTGTGGGAGAGCGAGACCGAGAAGGACAAAGACGACAAGGAGGAGGAGGAAGACAGGGAGGGGGGAGCGAGGGGTGAGGAGGCAGGGGGGAGTCAGATCGACACCACAAAGACGTACATGTGGTAGCTGAAGGAGGGTGGAGGGGGAGGTTTGACAGACACTCGGGGGGCAAGAGGACCACAGGAGTGACACTGTATGGATGAAAAGGGTCATGTGACTCAGCGAGGAGCCTGACAGTCAGGTCAGGTGTGTGAACTGATTAAAGCAGCAGGACACCCATCTCAGCTTTCTTAAGGGACTTTTTTTCATGCTTCAGCCCATCTATTCCAAAGCAGCACACTCCCGCTAATCACCTCCCATCCTCAGCTGTCAATCTGATCGATTTCCTTTCTTCCAGTTCAGCACTTGCAACCCAGGTAGAATCAGCTGTATAGGTGCCTTTAAATCAGTTCATTTATGCAGTTTAAATTGAGTTTTCTCTAATCATCAAGCGACAAAACCTAAGTTATGAAAAACTGCAGTTCCTCTAGTGGCCACTTGAGGCCGGCTCCACCGGTGAGTCCGTCCCCATAGACTCCCATGTTAAAATGTCTACTTTTACAGCAGAAATAAACATGTTTACTGCCTGCCACAAAAAACGGTTTTGGCCTCTATGGATAGTTTCCCCTTCAATTCAACCATGCAGAGGTTCTTATTTTTAAAAACTCCTTCATCTGGATGCTTTTAAGGCCTTAAAATTAGGGTCATGACTGCTTTGACAAGTGTCCTAATACAGAAGCTGGAGCCACTTGGTGTCTATTAATCTAAACACTTTCAAAACCAAAGGGAAAAAAAATGTGGATTCCAATTTTAATCACAAATTTACTTTATGTGGCATAAAAAATTACCGTCTGCATTTTTTTCTCTCAAATCTGCTTTTTAAATAATGATAAAAGTCATCCAGTGACCTTGACATGTGTAATGATCACTAGAACCAGTCAGGAGCCCAGCAACAGTTAACTGCAGTCGTTCAGCCCAGAGGTAATTAAATAATGAGTGACCTTTTCGATTAAAGGAACGATCTGAATACCAGAACCAAAATGATATGAAATGCTATCGAGTGCACTTCAGGCAGGCTGAATGATTTAAGTTTTATATTTTATTGAGTTTGAAGAATCTTAGCATTACACTGTTTTTAATATCAGCCAGGACTCTGAGAGAGTGGGGAGAAAAAACTTTAAACAGGAAGAAACCTCTGACAGGATTAGGGACGCACACTTCAACTGGCTGTGCGTGCTGGGATCTGTGCGAGGATAAAAGTGGACGTCTGGTTTGTGTTGCGTGGGCTGAAGCATGAAAAGACGATGAAAGTTTCCGTTTTTGGGGGGGTCACTTTTCTCAAAGCATCCTTCTTCTCCTGTCAAACCGGAGCAGCTGAACAGTCTGTGAGACAGATTTAACACAGACACATGGAAGGAAGTCGCTGGATTTGTTTTTCCTCAGATCAGCTTCTCAAACGATGGGTTGGGGTCCTGTTGTTGGGCCGGCAGCTGGTTTAAACTGGGCATTTCTTCTGAGGAGAGCCCAGTGAGTCCGGATGGTTTCACCTCTGCCCCCTCCCTTCTTTCTCTCCCTGTCTCGTCTCTGTCAAGCACACTGACAGTAGCTCTACTGTTAAAAAAAAATGATTATTGTAATTTAGTTCATCTGATGAACACAAATGCAGCACTAACACTCAGCACAGTGTGCAAGATCTCACTTTAAATACCTTCAGAGACGGTTAAAGGTCCCGTATTCAGGTTCACACATCAGCCTGACGAAAACGAGCTCGCAGGCGTTTTAGAGTCTGGTGCTGAACTTCACACAAACCTCTTTCACAGCAATGAAACCGATTTGGGTTTTTTTTTTAAAGTTAACTCATTTTGTAGCTTTCGGAGTGTGACAGCGATGCTCAGAAGTTGATCAGGGAGAAGAAAACGCTTTGATATATGATATATCCGTCTGATGTATCTGTCTGTTATCGGCTCAGTTGACTGATGCTGGCAGATGAGATTTCTCAAAGAGTTAAAAATTGTGTCATTTAACGCAACAACAGACTAAAAACATGTCGAGTCAGCTTATTTTAAACATTTCCCAGAACTTCCCAACAGGAGCGTCCATGAAAGCTGTCGGAGCGTCAGTCACTGAACACTCTGAGCCTAGTTTCATGTTCTGTTTTGGTTTCATACTAAAAAAGCTACAGGACATAACTCTGACTGTTGATGCTGGTTGTGTCTGCTGGTGTTGTGATCTCAGCGGGTGGCGATCTATCAGTGTTTGAATTAACAGCGGGTAATTAATGAACAGATTCTCTCGAATTCGCTCCAAAAACACCTGAAAAGTCACGAATTTTTAAAAACTTATTGAATAAACTAAATAAATAAAACCAAAAACAGGACTGCAGGTTACAGCCAGCTCAGCTAATGATAGGTAAACAAAAGTGGAAGAAATAACTGAGGAAAAAGTGGCAGCTTCATCTCCTCTGGCTTTATGTTCAGTTTTCTCACCGCTCACAGCTTTATGTCGTGCAGCAGGTGAGATATGGTTTGATTTGGGGCGGCTGGGCTCAGGAGGTAGAGCAGATCAGCTGCTAACTGGAAGGCTGGAGGTCCTTGAAGTATCCTTGGGCACAACAGTGAACCCTAAGTCGCCCTCGATGCATCCATCAGAGTGTGAGTGTGTGACTCTTAGGTTATAGGCCTCTGGTGTGATTGAGGCTATTAGTAAGAAAGCGCCATGAGCGATCAAATAGAGTAGAAAATTCCAATAACCGGCTTTCCCGCCTCCTTTTTATTCAGTTCAGAGGCTTTTTTAAATGAATAAAACAAGGACGTCAAGAGCAGGTTCACCTCCACACTCAACCAAAACTCTAAGATTACTCTAATGAAAGTAATCTACTTTAGTTACAGCATCTAATCTTGTTTCAGTACATCAGCTTGTCTGCTATTTCTGTATTTGACGCTCAGCTAAAGCGCACAGCGCAGTGTGGAGGTTTTAGAAGAGCGGATCCTGAACCTGTGAGAGGAATTTGTAACGGCAAAGATGGTGGAAGAAGTTTGTTTCGGTGTAAAGTCAGCAAACCTTTAATTGTGTTTCATCAGATTTTACTGGTGATTCTTTACACGCAGCTTTTATGCCATGTTGACCGTTAAAGGTTAAGTTTCTTTAAATAATGCTTCAGAAAAACTGTCCCAAAAGGCGCCCAGAGGTGTTTCTGGGTGGATGCCGAGTGGCAACATTTGTGCTGCGTCTCAAACAGCTTCTTACATACTTCTAGTGCGATCTTGTCTGTTGGGACCCTGTGCAGGTTTTTTTTGGAAGAAATCTACAACTTTAAAACTATTTCATCTGCTAAAAGCAAAACAAACAATATTTATATGTTTTCCAGCTGTACTTTTAGAACTTGATGTCCATCCTCTTTCAGGTCAGCTTCAAACCAAACACAAGACTCCACTTCCTGTCTGAATACAGGACCTTTAATCCTCCTGAAACCCGTCGCCGGACACACTTGTCTTCATCAGCAGCATGAATGCATAACCTTTATATATTTGACTGCATCGGGAACAGCGCTCTGCGCACAGACACTAATGGTGACCGTGTTCTGCTGCTGTTTGTTCGCTAATGCAGAGCTGTAATCTCTTTTCTATCATGTGACGTCCTCTGGGTTTGTGGGTGACGCCGCACCGGGAGGCGGGTGCTGCTGCATGCCTTTGCACTCATGTTTAGGACTGTTTGTATAAAACCATGTCCGTGTGACAGCCTGCAAACTGCTGGAGGAGCGAGGATCCAGCGTTACACTCCGACTCTGACCACAAATACTCTGCTTTCACCAAAAGTGACTGAAATGCAGACTTTGAGCTTAAATTCAAGAGCTTTCAGAACAAGATTACGTTCATTGTTTAGGAATTACAACCATTTTTATACACCATCCTCCAGAGGATCAACAGTAATTTGACAAAGTAGCAATTTTTAATATAAGAATTCTTTTCCATATTTGAAATATTAGGAAGTCTAGGAATAATACTGTGTTTCCTTCCTTTGTTCTGTTCGTGAAACCTTTGAATTAAAGCTGGAAGTTTGCACTTCAGTCACATCTCGATTGTCTGATTTTAAATCCACTGTGGCGACGAAACAGGAGAGGCAGATCTTGGGATTTTCTTCTCATAAGTACAGGAGAGATTTTTTTGTTTTTTTAAGTCTCGGATCTCATAACTGTGAAGCAATAATATAAAACTATACAGAGGTACTTATGAGATCTTTTAATTCTAACGTACAGAGCTTAAAATTTAGTTTCATTCATCTAGTTTGAGTAGCTGGACAAATAAATCAGGGGCCAGAAAATTAATCGATCGTTTTGATCGGCTAGTTTTTTTTAATTTCATTTTTTTCTCAACCTCGACGTTTCTTGTTAGAATCAAAGTAGGATGAATATTTTTTGAGCAGTAACGAGAATTACAGAATTTCTTCTAACTGTCTCCAAGTTTGGATTTCGTTGGTGAATGCAGAGTTTGCCTTCACTCAGTTGTGAACACGATGGCTGTTTGTGCCATAAAAAATGAATTTGTTTCCTAATTAAATAAATCCATAATCCCAAATAAACTTTGTAATATCTGATAACTGATGGACAAAGACCAGACCTCAAAATTCAAGAAAGTTGAGCCACTGTGATGGCCGTCATGTCACATGACCAGTGGAACATAATTTGATTGGTTTGATTTCAGACAGAGCCGATTCCCTGATGTCCCAGATCTTTAAGATGACTCAGATTTGGGGGTTTTTTCTTCTTGAATACTCGAACAAATGTTATTTGAATTTGTAAACCTTTATCGAGAGGCAATAAATAAATTCCCGCACTTTTACACCTGAAACAGCAGTGGGACAGATTCACCTTGTGTTGATCCTCCTACAGATCCTCAGTTTGCAGGTTTTGTTGTTCAGACTTTCAGCCAAATATTCCCTCAGCTGTCTGTCAACCAAAACACTTCAGGAACAAACACCCAAAGGATGGTCTGGGCATTTCAAAGAGTATGAACTGTATATACAAACATCACATGCTGTTTTAAAGGTGTCTCTCTGGTTCTGCACTGTGATGATGTTCTGCTTTAAACTGAAGCCATTCTGAGATAAACTCTAAACTAAAATCTAAGATTTTAACCAAAAACTCAACATTTCTGCACATTCCTGGTTTCAGATTTGTCTCTAACATACAAAGTGATCACTGAACATTTTTCTCTTTGAGTTTCAAGCTTTTTTTCTTGGAAACTGCAAAATGCAAACCTCACTCAGTGAACTCGGCGCCTCTGAGTCTCTCAGACACAAATGTAATTGACTGCTGTTTTTTAACGATCTTTAAAACAGACGATTTAATCACCAAAATACCAACTGAAGCAAAAGCAGCAGCCCGACACTGTGCACCACGACCAAGGCTAAACATGCCCTCCTTTATCCATGATTTGAACCTCTGGATCCAGAAGGACATCTGGCTCTGGCTCTGGGTTACTTTGTGAAATTTCCTTGAGAGCATCAAACTGTTACCTCCCAAAGTCTCCTTTGATGAATGATGTGAAATGTGCAGTTTTGTCCATTGTCCCAGTGGTACAGAATACTGAAAATTCCTGGCTCCAGATCCGGATCAACTCCAAAAGTTATTCATTTTTAACCTGGATCTAGCTGAACTGTCAGTAACGTTTAAATGCAGATCCATCCATTGGTTTTTAAGCAATCCAAGAAACAAACAGACAAACCAGGCCAACTGTGTAACCTCCTTGATGTTTGAAACAGCAGAAACAAGAAGCAGCTCAAAATAACCTTCTGTTCATATTTACAAAACCAAAATGTTATTTTGTTTGTTTGTTTTGTTTTTTTGCATGCAGCTCAGGTCGCTCACCGCGTAGAAACAGGAGCATCGCTTTCAGCTTGCTCTATTTGACATCCGTGTTATGTTTTCCTATCAGAAGTAGGAATGTCAAAGATGTGTGTTTTCTTCATGAGCTCTCAGCTTCTTGACAAATGTTTTTCTATTTCTGTCAAACAACTCCTGGACTTTACTCTGTGATGGACTGGTCACCTGTCCAGGTGTACCGCACCTTCTGACCACTGACAGCTGGGATGGGCTCACCGCCTTGTGACCCAGGGTTAGATACATGGTTGAGTAAATGGATGGAGTGATGGATTTAATGGGTCTTTCTACTTTTCTGTCTAAACCCAGTTTAATGAAAATGAAATACACCTCGTTGCAGTTGCAGATTTTTTTAAAATTCAGATGGTTAGTTATCTCCTAGTTTAACATCTCCTTGTTTCTGAATGCTTTCCTTTGTTAAACATGCGAAAAAAAATAAAGCCCAATAACTGTGGACATGTGGCTCCTGTTTAAATTCGTCCTGCTGGCTTTTGAAATCAAAGAATCCCAATATGTTTTGGTTTTGTAAATGTGAGCAGAAATCTGAACCTTCAAACCTGATAAGTTGTTAGGGGCGCCCTCTGGTGTCCATCACAGCGAACAACAAGCAGAACCAGCGACACGTCACACAGCTTTTCATTAATCTCCACACTTATATCCAGGGTATTTTGTATAAAGTGCATCACTCTATATTTGAAGAATTGCTTATATTATTATTGTTATTATTATTATTAATATTATTATTATTTACTCAACACTGAGCACCAACTGTAACTAAAGATATGTGTGTGTGGGAGGGGAAATTATATAAATACACTTTGTCACCTCACAGCCTTCTGTCTCTTTATTATTTATACACTTTATGATGACATTTAAGGGTCTGTTTGATGAATGATGCTGGCACGATACATACATAAACAGGAAGTGGTGTTAATTCTGCACGATTAAACCACTGAAGAAGAAGGATTCAAAGACCTGCTAGAGATTGACGAGGTACAACATAAATGCTACGGCAAGGGGAAGCCAGGACGCCAGGTCAGGGGGGAGATATCATCACCCCCACCCGAGATTGGGTACCAAGCCCCAAGTGCGATAGGAGAAGGATCGTTGAGTGCGAGAGGAACTGACCTGAAAGATAGGATCATGGCCAAGCTTGAAACCTGGACCTCCCGTAGCTGGTTACCAAGATTACGTGAAGTACCCTCAGAAGGTCTGCTAGATGATGTTAATGCAGCACTACGGACGATACCTACAGCCACGATTACCGAGACTAACAAGCTGATCTACAATACGGCAGCAGTGATCAGTGAGATGCTTGGCTACAAGTTGAACAGCCACAAGGGGCAGTACCCTCCATGGAGAAGGAAGCTAGAAGCTAAAATCAAGGTAGCACGGAGGGAGGTCAGCCAACTATCGGAGTTGCAGAAAGGCACGATAAAGAAGGTGCATAAGAAATACAGCAAGCTGTCCATACCTGAGGCCTTGGAAACTGCCAAGCAAAGACTCACAGCCTTGGCCAGCCGCTTGAGGAGGTACACCAGAGAGATAGAAGGCAGGAGAATAAACCAGCTGTTCTCCACAGAACCAGCAAAAGTGTACTCTCAGTGGCAAGGGAACAATAACAGAACAGCATCACCAAGGATGGAGATGGAGCAATACTGGAAGAGCATATGGGAGAAGGACGCAACCCATAACGGCAATGCTCAGTGGCGACCTCCCTGAACAGGGGCCAGTAACCATCACAGTTGCAGATATCCAAGAAAGGGTCTCTAGTATGAAGAGTTGGACAGCACCAGGCCCCGACATGGTTCACGCCTACTGGCTGAAGAAGCTGACTGCACTCCACGAGCGTCTGGCAGCACAAATGAACCAGCTGCTAGTTGACGAGAGACACCCGGAATGGCTAACCAAAGGTCGGACGGTCCTGATCCCCAAGGACCCCAAGAAGGGACCGGTCCCATCCAACTACCGACCAATAACCTGCCTCAGTACTACATGGAAGCTCCTGTCAGGCATCATATCGGCTAAGATGAACAGGCACATGGGTCAATACATGAGTGGGGCACAGAAAGGGATTGGCAAGAATACCAGAGGCGCAAAACACCAGCTACTGGTAGACAGAACAGTCAGCCGAGACTGCAAGACCAGGCTGATCAACCTGTGCACAGCCTGGATTGATTACAAGAAGGCCTATGACTCAGTGCCCCACAGCTGGATACTGGAATGCCTAGAATTGTACAAGATCAACAGGACCCTAAGAGCCTTCATCCGGAACTCAATGGGGATGTGGCGTACAACACTAGAGGCCAACTCCAAGCCCATAGCACAAGTCACCATCAAGTGCGGGATCTACCAAGGAGATGCTCTGTCCCCACTGCTGTTCTGCATAGGCCTGAACCCCCTCAGTGAGATCATTAACAAGACTGGCTACGGATACCGACTACGGAACGGAGCGGTTGTCAGCCACCTCCTGTACGTGGATGACATCAAGCTGTATGCCAAGAGTGAACGAGACATCGATTCACTGATCCACACTACCAGGATATACAGCAATGACATCGGGATGTCATTCGGACTGGAGAAGTGTAGTCGGATGATAACAAAGAGAGGGAAGGTAGTCAGAACTGAGGGGATCGAACTACCAGAAGGCAACATTGCAGACATAGAGGACAGTTACAAGTACCTGGGGATCCCGCAGGCAAATGGGAACCATGAAGAGGCAGCTAGGAAAGCTGCAACCACCAAGTACCTGCAGAGGGTCAGGCAAGTCCTGAGGAGTCAGCTGAACGGTAAGAACAAGATCCGGGCTATCAACACTTACGCCCTGCCCATGATCAGGTACCCAGCTGGTATAATAAGTTGGCCAAAAGAGGAGATAGAAGCCACCGACATAAAGACAAGAAAGCTCCTTACCATGCATGGAGGGTTTCCAGCACCCTGAGGCTGTACGCTAAGCGGAAGGAAGGGGGCCGGGGACTGGTGAGTGTCAGCACCACAGTCCAGGATGAGACAACGAACATCCAAGAATACATTGGGAAGATGGCCCCAACTGACCAAGTGCACAGTGAATACCTCAGGCAGCAGAAACCCAAGAAAGAGGAGGGAGACGAGGAACCATCATGGAAGGACAGGCCCCTGCACGGTATGTACCACCGGCAGAAAGAGGAGGTGGCTGATATCCAGAAATCCTACCAGTGGCTGGACAAAGCTGGACTGAAAGACAGCACAGAGGCACTAATCATGGCAGCACAAGAACAAGGTCTGAGTACAAGATCCATAGAGGCTGGGGTCTATCACACCAGGCAAGACCCCAGGTGCAGGCTGTGTAAAGATGCCCCAGAGACAATCCAGCACATAACAGCAGGGTGCAAGATGCTAGCAGGCAAGGCATACATGGAACGCCATAACCAAGTGGCCGGCATAGTGTACAGGAATAGGCCTGTACAAGGGTGATGGAGAATGACCGAGCTAAGATCCTGTGGGACTTCCAGATACAGACGGACAAAATGGTGGTGGCTAACCAACCGGACATAGTGGTGGTAGACAAACAGAAGAAGACGGCCGTAGTGATCGATGTAGCGGTTCCGAATGACAGCAATATCAGGAAGAAGGAACACGAGAAGCTGGAGAAATACCAAGGACTCAGAGAAGAGCTCGAGAGGATGTGGAGGGTGAAGGTAACGGTGGTCCCCGTGGTAATCGGAGCACTAGGTGCGGTGACTCCCAAGCAGTGTTGGTCAAGTTACTTGAAAAAAGTAATCAGTAGCTAATTACAGATTACTTCCCCAAAAAAGTAATCCCGTTACTTTACTGATTACTTATTTTCAAAAGTAATTAATTACTTAGTTACTTAGTTACTTAGTTACTTTTTAAAAACACGATTTACAACCTGAATAGGTGATAAAGCGATAGATCTTTCAGCCCAATTCTACTTTTTCTGCATAATCCATCATACAAAATGTAATCAAATGGAAATGTCTCTTTTTAAAACTTGTTTTATTAGTTTTAATCTTTTAACTTTATGCATCAAGCAAAAATTTAATTATATGCAACATTCTCTGACTGGAAGAAATTTGTTTAACATTTAAACCTATTTTCTGCACATTCCAGCATATAAAATAAAATATTTTTTGGGGTTTACACTCACTCTTTCAAATAGATGCAAGTAAAACACAGCAGAAAATAAATAAAGTCAAAGGCTAGTTGCTCTATTTTCACCTGTAAAGCAGGACCAGGGTAGGCGGAGGTTTACCCTGGTGCAGGTGTGCCGCAGCGGTCAGTGGAAGACTCCGCGAGTTTCTCTGTGAATTTCCCATTACAGTCGTAGCGCACTCGGCGCTTGCTTGGAAGTTTAGGGTTTTTTTCGCTGTAAAAAGAAGTTTTCTTCCCACGCACAACAGACGCTAATGTTTTTGTCACTTTTTATGGAATCAAACTCAAAATAAGGTCAGTACTTCCACGCTTTAAAAGCTGCACGCTCATACTCTCTCCTGGGGCCTGTTCTTCGTACCTCGCTAAGTAAGTTAGCCGGATTTGAATGTTGACGATTTCGCGTGATCTTGGATCGTTTGGTTCTCCGAAGCTCATCTGGGACTTGCTGTCATAGCAACAGATCCGTAAGCGTAAACCTGCTCGGGAGCAGGTTTACTTTATGTAAACAGGATTAGATCGCGGCATCTCAGGTATGTCCGCTGCAGTTATATGAAAGCAAGAGCGATATTTCGCCACTGTTTTACCATAAATAAATATTAGCAATGTAACTAAAGATAATGTATTTGATTCTTTTATTGATTTCATACAGATACATACAGGTCATTTCCGAAAAAAAGGGAAATGTACTATTAATCATTCTATTACATGTAGTAGATCATGTCAGATGTAATTCATATTTTAGGGTAGTAATAGTAAATTACTACGTGCAATCAAGATGACAGACCACGGCTAAAAAAGCGAAGGTGGATTTGGGAAGTCTGTCGCAGCCATGTCCTGTCCGTTTGTACGCGAGCAAGGAAGGTGCAAGATTGATAAGGAGAGTTTACAGAATTTAGCGTATATTGCGGGATAGACGGGATCCTTTAGCTCAGCGCGACGGTGTGCTCATAGAGAGATATCGATTCTCCCGTGAGGGTATTATTTACTTTCTCTCTCTCTCTCTCTCTCTCTCTTATATTTATATATATATATACTTACTGTACTGTATATACTTACTCCCGACTTACTGTGCATGCTTCAGTCACCCCTTGCATGGGAACAGGTAAAAGTGATGGAGTGTTATGTCAAACTACACACAAAAAAACCCACAATGTCAATAAATGTCACAGTACAAAAAGGGGTGTGACGAGGGGGTGCAGGACCACCACCTGTCTTTATTTGCTCTGCCCTTTTCTTGGTTGCTGTTATAAACAAACAAACAGATTATTTCAGGGTCTCTTGTCATAGACTAAAAGCAATATAAGTGATAAATATTACCATTCTGTGGAATATTCTTATATTTCACTTTTACTTTTTCCCATGTTCTAGTGGGTCCTGTTGTGGCTCTAATGTGAAAGAGGATATGATGTAATATAATATAATGTGGAATAAAATAATATCACATGATATAATGTAATATCATGGATCACTTACGAGTTTAATTTGTCAGCAACTTTCTGCCAGCCCTCTCTCCTTGCTTTTGCAGCCTTTGCAGTGTTCCCCTGCGTTTTAATTAAACTCTGAAACTCCTGATATCCCTCAATCAAGAGTTCTTGGTCTGCTGCCGTGAAATACTGTGCGCGCTCCTTCGACATCTTCGCCGACCAATCACAGGGTTGCCGATCAATGTTTCTACTATCGATGCGTAGCCCCTTTTAAGCCACCCAGTGATCTCAGATTACTTCATCCAGCTATACTAATCGTCAACAACAGGTGTGATCGGAGAACCGGATTAGCGAGCTCAAAGTTAGCGCGATGATTAAATGATTTAAAGATAAAAATGAGAAAAGCTGTATTTTATTGGGTCAAGAACCAAATAACTTAACTAACTAACTAACTAACTAACTAACCTTTTCTCATAAATGTACCAGTTTTCAACAGTTTTCTTTTCTAACACTAAACTTCATGCTCACATTCAAATACATATGCTTATTTAAACCTGGTAAAACCCACACCAGTAAATATCTTATTTAATTCTGTTCTCTGAGGGAAAATATTCCTTTTTAAAGTACAAGGTATATGTATTAGTAAATATCTCTGCAACAGAATGGTGACCTCTACAGATGTACCCCACCTATCCCCCCACGACACTGGGATAGGCTCAGTGGATGGATGGTTAGATGATTGGGGGCTTTCCTTGGTTCAGATATCAAATGGAAACATTTTAAATCAGAGCCTGCCAGACAGCTCATTGGGTTATCTCTGTGGAGTTTTAGATTATGATGTTGTGCAATGTGAACTTGTTGTTCCTATTTGTCTGAAGAAACTTCATATTTCTGCAATTGAATTTAGAATAAAAATCAGGAGTCCATATAGAGAGAAAAGTTCCTAATAATAAACTGCAGATCTGCAGGGCCCACCTTCTGTGTGAGAGCTTATGTAGCTCAGACAGTCTCCAGTTAGCAAACAGATCTGAAATATTTTGTTGTGAATCCAATCCTAACCTTTTCAAAATTACACCTACACAGTTTTCTTTTCAGAAAAGTTCTCATATCTCACAGCAAGAAAATGTCACATTTAGATGCGGAGAGTTCAGATTAAAGAGACACTGAGAAAAAAAAAGGCAACTTATAACTGCAGGATGTTTTTTCTGCATTTAAATTCAAAATACAGTAATAATATATACTAAATAATAACACTGAATACATTCTTTTTGCATAATTAACTGAAATGAATAAATTGTATTACAATAAATTGTAAAAAGTAATATGTAAAAGCAATTCTATATTTACTAAAATTTATTTTTTTAATTATGCTCATTATTTTGTGTGTATTTGTTTGTCATGTCAAATGTATTATTAATAATAACTATATATTTCTGTTATCATTATTTTTAGTAGTAGTAGTAGTAGTATACAAACAAAAGATTTTTTCTAATAAATAAAATATTTATTATAAAGTTTGGATTTTAAAATAAACACGGAATAAAAACAAAGGTCTGGTTGACGTCCTGCCGTAAACGTGCCGTGGCAGCCGTCCCGGACGTGACGTCATGTTGTGTTGATGTTGTGACCGGACGCGCTGTGGACGGAAGAGGGAGACGCGTTTTGTTTTTATTCAACTAAACCGCTAAAAAGGAGCCGAGGCACCGCTTCTGTGTCCATTTCGGGTCGATAAGAGCCTTAGCTCGGTGATTGGTGCCAAACGGCCGGGCCGGAGGGCGAGTAGACCGTCTTATTTGATCTAGAAAGGGAGGACTCGTCACCCTCTGACCCCCTCCCTGCTTCCTCCACACTCTCCACCATGACTATTCTCCCGAAGAAGAAGCCTAGCTCCGGGGTCGGCGTCTCGGACCACGCAGATGACAGCGATCGTCGGACCGGCTCCGACCCTCACCAACACCCTCACCCGCACGCAGGGCGAACTGGAACCCGACCGAGGGCTTCCCCTCCGCCTTGGTCCTACCAGCCCGCTCCACCCTCTGCCAGGGACGACAGGCGGAGCATTGAGGCGAGCTCCCGGCCGCAGCAGGCCTCTCCGCCGCCCGTCGGCTCCGTGTCCCTGTGGGGCCGGGCGACGGTCGGGACAACAGCGGCGGAATGGTTGCCGGGTCCCGCGGAGAGCTCGTCGTGTCGGCCGGCGTCGTCGGATGCGGCGGAGGCATCGGCAGCTGCTGCTCCGGGCCCGGGCTGAGCAAGAGGCGGAGGCAGGCAGGCACCTGCTCCGGTGGGGTGGTGGGGGCGCTGGCCGGCGGAGGCCAGCCCGGGGTAACCGGACCGGGAGGTGTAGGGTCCAGCCAGGACACGGAGGAAGGAGCCGGGAACAACAGCGAGGACGAGTACGAGAACGCCGCCCGGCTTCAGTCCATGGACCCGGCTACTGTGGAGCAGGTAGGACGCTAACGCTAGCTAACATTAGCAACAAGGCTAACGGAGCTGCTAATGCTCCTGCACAGGTGATTTCCTGCACTTTTACCAGAACTCAGGTACTTAAAGACCGAAAACAAAACGTATAATGTCAGCACAGGCCATTAGGAAGCAGAAATCAAGGATTGAAGTTAACTTTAAGAGGGAAGAAATTGCTGTTATTGTTCAGTTTTACGCTTAAACGCAATGAGTTGTTTCCCTCCAGAGGCAGGCTGTGGGGACAATTGGTGGTGGTGGGGGGGCGTTCATTAAGCAACCTGCTAATGATGTCTGCTCACGCGAGGTCTAAGAGAAACCCGTTTGGGGCAACCATAGCAACAGCACTGACGCTTGATCACCTGGCAGTTAAACATTTACCCCAAAACTAACCACAAACACACTCTAAGCACACATTTAAACACTGTTAAAGACAGCTGCATTTGTCTCCACGGCCCATCCAGGTGAGGCTAAAATAAACAGCCAGATGTTCCCAGATTGGAAGGATAATAATTGCTACATACATGTTTTATAATCGTAATATGACTCATATGAAAAATAAACTAAGAATTAAAATATTTTCATGCCAGTAATTCCAGGACGCATCTTTGGCAGCTCTCTGTTTAATATAATAACACCAAACGCTTATTTTACCTATTGATTAATTTCAATTAAATTTTTTTTTGTTCAAAAGTCGGTCATGCAGATGTTCAGTGTTTGTTTTTTTCTTGGAGAATGTGATGGGGCACAAAGGCAAAGCATTTGTTTGAATGAGGTTTTGCACAACTCCTTACCGAGATACTTGACTGCATGCTAGAAATTCTAAGCACGTTTGTTGGACACCTGAGCCTGTACTATGAAACAAGTTCAGCCTCTCTGTATGTTCTGTAACCTTAACATGGATATTATCAATATACCAAAAAAACAACAACAACAAAAAGTCAGAAACACAGGCAGGTCTGCAGACAGCTGAACACCCCATTTTTACAAAGAAGAGAAAACTGTGAACAATATGGTTAAATGGATAATACAGACTGGGAGTAACACCGCTGCTGCAGACAAAGCAGCAGATTGTTAGTATGAATGTGTGCGCACTTTGGTGCTTTTGTCAATAAGACTGGAAAAGACCTGCTATCGTAATAAAGTTAAAGCCTATTTGAAGCCAGAGAAGAAAGCCGACTGTGTAACTAAACAGACTTCTCACAGCTCTGTCATTAAGACACGGGCGAATTTGACTGATTAGAATTTTTGTTCAGTTAAATAATTGTTTATATGTGTGTAAGAAAGTGTTATTCTTTCAGCTGCTGGTGGTGTTCAACAGTCTGAGAGTGAGTAAAGAATAAATGTAAAAACAGCTGAGGTGGTTCATCCACTGACTCAGTCTCCATGTAGACTTGATAAAAGGTCTAAAAGTAAGAATAGGTTCTCTGTTTTAGCATTATACTTACACTCATAGAACAGTTAAATTTTTTAAAATCTGTAGTACACCAGAGGCAAAAAATCAAGTAATTATGCTGTGTCTTAAGAATCTGTATTTATTCCTGATGCTCATCAGGAAAACAAAGACTTTACACACTCTTTCTGGAGCGCAGTGAGGTCAGCAGGATCTTCCAGGAATGGTGACGCTGTTTCCTGGAGAACTGATTAGTCACTAGGCGGTGATTTCATACCTCTTGCTCTCTTATCGTGAACATGGAGCAGGTTAGGTCTGCAGCTTAGTTGCCATGGTAATTGTAAACCTAAGCTTAGGATGTTAACCACCTTTTTAACACTGAAAAGTCAGGATTAAACCAGAAGTTTTACTTTACTCGCCGTCGGGGATCCACAGAACGACAAGCTGAGCCGGAACCGAAGCACTCTGCAGGGAGGCTTTTAATTTGAATCTCAAGCAGAATAGATGTTTGATATTCACGGATCAATAACCCGACTATATCAAGCAGAACTGAACTCTGAGGTGCCACTCAGTTTGATGTTGGAGGTGTTAGGTTTTATCCTGTCTTCCATATTTTCTGGTGCAGGTTAAATCATTTTTTCTTTTGCTTTGATTTTGTATATGAAGCTGTTGTTTGTTTTTTCCTTGTATTTTAAGTCGAGTTCACCTCTTTATCTTACAGCAGTTTGTTTTTTGTCCCTCATTAAACCCTCAAACTCGCTTTTCAGTTCAGATTGAGCCAGATAAAAAAATCTGTTTGGAGGGAGTGAGAAGAAACAGCCTATTATAAAATCATTCACATCTGATAGAAGTTCTCTATTTTGTTTGCTTGTTATTTGTTTATGTGTTTGTTTTGGTGCAATAACTTTGTTTATTTAATGAAACCTTGGAAAATGTTACCTGCAAGATATGATAACAAGTTAGTGGCCTTCCAAGTACAGGGCACAAGTCAATTCACCTCATTTTGTTATCTTTTGTAGTCATTATACTTCATAACAGGAAATGCTGAAAAACACTTTAAAGTTTCATTTAAAAAACTGCAGCCAAATCAGTTTTGTTTCACAGTCTACAGACAGAATGTCCTTTCATTTAGAAATTTAGAGAGATTTTTCTGTAACCAGCTCTGAGCGTCAGCATCATGGGAAATGTCATAGTTTCAGTAGAGAAACTGCACCAATTTCAAGTCAGTTGTTTGCCAGAGAAAAACCTCAAGGGTCATATATCACAGTGGGACATGGATGGCTGCTTATAACAAATCATAGCACATGAAAGGTCTCTCTGTGACCTACATTTGCCAAACTCATTTTCCTAATATAGAAAAGTTACTGTACCAAAGAATTTGCTGATTACGAGGACGTCAGGTTGAATTAGGGATGGGAGTCGGTAACCAGTTATGTAGAGAACCAGTTCCCAGTAGTCCATTTCCTTGGAGCTGTTAGTCTGCTTGTCTGTCGATCACACTTATCGGTTCGTGCACTCGTGCTACGATCAGTGGATGTCGGAGGAGGAAAATAGTGGTGCAGGATATGGTCATTAGTTTTATTTTTACTGCACAAAGAGAGAGTGCAATGGTAAAGTGTAAACTGCAACGCTAACAAGCCAAGAACCCAGAGTGACTTAAAGCTGAGTGAACACTGACCCCAGCCCAGCAGACACACCCTGAACTTTAACTGGTAACAAACTGATGAGCAGTTTGCAGCCTCCATTTGTACCTGTTCATGTCTCTACAGTAGAATCACCGTGGCGATCGCTTTAAAGTCTGTTTGTGCTGGTTTTCATCTTTGCTGTGTGCTGTTGGCTTTGTGTTCTGCTATAAGAGGCTTTGTCTAATACTAAGAGACCGATCATACGTGTGTCCTCAATAGGATTTGTGTTGGTGTGTAGGTCTGTAGCCTATCGGTTTCAACTGTTAAATGACAAATGACCTCAGACGTGTGTTTTAGGTCATTTTACACAGTGACATGAAAGTAATGTAACAACTATATAATGAATTACTTTATTCTGGGAGTAATTAAGTAATGTACTGCATTTTTACACGTTTAAGAAAAGTGTCCTGTGTAATGTGAGTAACAATTACTTTTTGAGTGATCACCCCGGCACTGATCATAACAAAGAAGGGAAATGCGTCCACACAGCATGCAAGTAATTTATATGAATGTACTGTGCTTGTTGTGCTGCTTGGTGATGGTGGTGACTCAAAGAGGAGCCAGTGAGAATCGATAAGTCATATCGATAATGATAAATATAACAAATAATACTTTACAAAAAGTTAAAAATAACCCAGATGAAAGAAGCTCGATTGAAGGAAAAGTGTAAACAAAACAGGGCAGTTCAGCAAGTAAACCTCTGTGTAAAAATGTAAATAAAGTACATTAAAATGCTGCAATAAAACAGCAATAAAGTGGCCGTGTAGAGTCCAGTAGCTCGTGACATTCAGTAAAGCAAAATAAAACAAATAGAAATGTGCTATTTCTTTAATTCCTTGTGTCTCTTTCACATAACGTCTTTGGTTTGTTGTTGTTCTTCAGATGTGTTGTTGTATTAAAGTGAAAGCCGAGGCCGATGCCACGCCGTGGTCATGGTCTTTACATTCGTTCTGCTCCCAGCGCAGCTTTATTCTCAGAAATCGGAGCGTTTTCTTTGCCTGAAGCGGTCGGTCGGGCTCACACAGCAGCGATCGAGCACTGACAGAACGAATCCGTTCAGAACTCCTCATGTGACATTTGTGCCCTGCTGTTAAACCCAGCCAGTTTTCAGTCCTGCTCACGAAGCTGTCGCTGACTCGCACTTTCGGTATCGGTGCTTTTCATAACCTGTTTGTGTTATGACAGGTGTCCAGCGTTAAACATGTTATTGTTTATTTTTAGAGTTTCTTCGTCTGACTTTAGTTCATGGTTTCACTTTTTGTTTGACTAATGAGCCAAGTGTGACTTTTTATTTAAAGAGGAACCATTATGTTAATTTCCAGCTGTGTGTTTTTTATTCTTGGACTTACTGTAGGGCCTATGAGGGATAATTACACACATACATTGAGGTGAACAAACTTTGTTACCTCAGTTGACACAAATTTTTCAGTTTTCCTGCATTTTTTGGACATTTGTTTAAGTTTGATTTAATTAAACCTTGTTTAAATTCAATTTAGGATTATAAATTATATAAATGATCACAGTCATGGCGGAAGTCCAAAACATGCTTTGGAGGATCTCTAAATTTTAGAGTAGCTTTGCATGACTCACAGTTCAAAATAAGCCTTATTTGTTTTATCATGGTCCTCGGTGCAGCTTCTCAGCTCATCAACAACAACAAATACAGAATATAATGAACCTGTGAGACATTTTAGACACATAAACAATAAAAATGATAAATATGGTAAAACTGGGGTTACAAGCAGAGTTATGTTTGTGATTGTAAGTTTTATTTCTGTACTTTTAGACTGATCCTCAGAGAGGGGGTATGTCGTGATTACAGAAATGTAAAAGTCCACATGATAAGGAAATAAACTGGTTTTGGTTATTTGCTTCATTTCTTTTTTTAATAAAAAGCATCCTGTTCAGCATTATCTCAAAGAGGAATAAGTAGGTAATTAGGCCTTCTGAGATCACCTGAACATCCGCGGTGTTAGAAACCAGTGTGTCTGCTCCACTGTTATTGATCAGCATTAGATAACTGATGATCAGGATGGGAGGAGCTGCTTTTCCCTGCAGAAGATCTCATTCATTTGTTATGTCCAGCCACCAACCCTGGAGGACTTGAGCACCATTTTCCTGCTTTAGCAACCAAACGGTGAATTTAATTATTCTAGAAAATATCACAGCAATGAATCAATAATGGAACTCAGCAAACTGTCCTCTAGGTCCTCACATATGATGCTGCTCAGGTCCAGTTTACTGACTCGGTCTATCTGTCTGTGTCTGTCTGTGTGTGTGTGTGTGTGTGTGTGTGTTCAGCAGGAGCACTGGTTTGAAAAAGCTCTGAGGGAGAAGAAAGGATTTGTCATCAAGAAGATGAAGGAGGATGGCGCGTGTCTGTTCAGAGCTGTCGGTGAGTAATTAACACACTAACCCTAACCATCAAAAATGAACGCCTAACCCTGACCCGTACCCTAAACCTAACCATAACCTAATTGTAACCCTGACACTCAAACCATATTATGAGTCTCAAAAATGCCTTCAAACTCGTGGGGAGTGGGATTTTGGTCCACACAAGTAAACTAAACTTGCAATTTTTGGTCCCCACAAAGATAATAGCCTTATACACATACACACACACACACACACACACACACGTCTGGCATCTCCTGAGCTGGTTCCCTGCAGTTCCTCTGGCTGACAGCAGATGTCAGTGTTGCAGCAGGTTTGCACTGATGTGTTTACCTGAGTTGTTCCTAAAAAAAACGAATAATAAATATATTTTGCATGTAACACATCTACGAAGCTGAAAAAGGTCTTTGCTGTTTGTTAATGCTCTTGTTTTAGCTAAATTAATTTCATTTATTATGTTTTTTTATTTTACATTTTTACATTTTGTTTTCACCTCGATTAAAATGATTTAGCAGTGTGAGAAACAATCAGGACATAAGAAGCAGAGTCATTGGTGATTATGCGCAGTAATCGTTAGGGTGATCTGATAAATCAGGTAATTTCCCACAATCGTGTCACTTCCTCTCCATGAACAAAAGAGAATGCTGAGCAAGAAAAGAGGTCACACAGTGATCGTTATTTAATGAAAAGCTGGGGAGAAAACCCTGCGGTAATTACCGGGTAACTGTAGCGCCGTAGATAAGGTGGAGCCTTACCAACAGCTGTGAAGCATCAGGTTTTACACAAAGGTGTAGTCAGGGGTGAGAGTGTGATTTGAATAATAATTTCTATTGTAGGTGTTACATGAGCCATCGCGGCTACTTCCTAGTCATTAGCCAGTGTAAAGGTGGTGTTAAGGTGGAGTTTGGAAAGTGGTACAAAAGGAAATCAATTTAAATTCAAGTTAATGACCCCAGCCAGTTCGTCCCGTTACTCAGCAGCCACATCGAAGCACATCTGGGCACTTTGCTTTGAAACGTCGTTTAAATTAGCATTTGTTTCAATAATCAGCATGAAATAAAAACGGCAGATACAGAATTTCCAGTTAAGATCTTTTGTGATTTTTTTTTTTTCTTTCTTTCTGCTTGTTGGTCTCTTATCTGAAACAACCTGATCAGGTGATGTCTGTAGCACATGCTACCATCAAAACACACCAGCAGTCCTGCTCTGCAGTCCAGAGGTCATACTGACACAAGCCTGCTGCTGGGGCTGCTCTGTTGCAACAGGGGGCGCTCTGATGCTGACAGACTGTTCTTTTGTAAGAGTGTGTGTGTGTTGGAAATGTGGGTCACACTGTGAAAGATGAAGGTTTCTGTGTGTGTGTTCCTGTAAGCCACACAGAGGTCCTTTCAGTCGAGTCCAGGTTGTCTTTCAGGTAGAGGCTATTATGTAGCCGCAGTTATATCATCGCACTGACCCTGGCCCTGTGTGTGTGTGTGTGTGTGAGCGTGTGTGTGTGTGTGTGTGTGTGTGTGTTTGCGCTGCCTGTAAGTACCTGTAAACTCACACCTGTCTTCCTGCTGTTAGATAATAAACTGTGGTTGTTCCTGAGTTTCACCCTGTCGACCCAAATACATCGAGCCTTTATGCTAAAAACAAAACACACACATCAAAAATCACTCTTTTTCTTTTCTTTTTAATATGATCATTTACATGCAGCACAGAGAAGCTGAAGTTGCTGTGTAGTTCATTAACTGCATATAAAGGATGGATGTAACCACAGTGGGATCAGTCTTAAGTAGAGTGTTGTTATGAAGCCTCGATGACTGATTTTTGTTGTCGCCATCTTGGTGTTTTGTAACTGGACATGAAGAGCGGCTGGTGGCTCTGACTGTGACGAGTCGTTGGCTGATGAGGACACTCAGGATAATCCTACCTGACTGTAATCATCATCTTCTTTCAGCTGCTCCCTTTAGGGGTCGCCACAGCGGCTCGTCTCCCTAGCTCACCCCGTCTCTACCATCCTCTGTCACACCAACCCTCTGCGTGTCGTCCTTCACTACATCCACAAACCTGCTCTGAGGTCCTCCTCTTTTCCTCCCACCTGACATCATCACCACCACATCTTCAACACCCTTGGTCCAGTATATCCACCATCCCTCCTCCTAACTTGCCTGTTTTCAGAACTTCTGAACAACTGGTTTTCCCTTTGCAGCCCACAGGAGCCCTCTACTGGCCATTTAAAAGAAGGCGGGTTTAAGGCACTTCAGGACTGGAAGCGACATCTGCCTTTTTTACCGTCTGTGCTCTGAAAGTGAAACCAGAGCTTGCATGTTTTGAGCCATCTTTCTAACAACACAGAGGTTAGCACTGTTGCCTCACAGCAAGCAGGTCCTGGGTTTGAATCCACTATCCAGCCAGGGCCTTTCTGTGTGGTGGTAATATGTTCTCCCCCTGTTTACGTCCTCTTCGGGTACTCTGGCTTTCTCTGCAGTTAGTGGGGTTGGGTTAATTGGTGGTTCTAAATTGGCTGTAGGTGTGAAAGTGGTTGTCTGTCGATGTTAGCCCTGGTGACCTGTGGAGGGTGTGCCCCACCTCGCACCCTGTGGCAGCTGGGATAGGCCCTGAATTAGACAAGCGCAGGAAATTGATTGATCTTCCTAATAGCCAGCAGGGGGCGACGGCGATGCAAAAACAAGTCCAATTAATTGAAGACTTTAGTACTTTCTTGTCATTCTAGTAACTCTTTTAGAAAACAGCATTTTTCTTGTAAACAAAACAATATTTCTTGGTTTCACAGTCGGAGCCACCCTTCTTTCAAAACACCACAGTGGTGATAAGCTCAGCTTGAGGCTTGACTACCACTGATCTCACAGTGGCTACGCCCATCTTTCAAACATGGTGGATGTTTTAGTTGCAGGTGCTGCAGTGGTTAGTGGAGCCTGACCAAAGGGGGAATTTCAAAGCAGATACTAATTTTTTTTTTTTTTTCTTTTATGGGATGTAACCAAATACAACTCAAATAGGTTTTACCGGACCCAGAAGGGTCGCAACCTCGGAGCTGGAACTTGATTTCATATTTGTGTTACCTTCCTCTCCAAACTTATTCCCACATAATGGGTTTAACCCCCAAAGGTGACTGACGACAGAGATCAGCAAACACTGCTCAGACACACTGAAAACCTGCAACACATTCACAGAAAGTGAAGCTGATGCTGTTTCGTACTTCAGATAGGAAAAAAAAAAAAGCCGATATAACCGATGTATGATGTTGGGCGAGCGCGACGGAGAGATGTTCGTGCGTATTTTTTGTTTGTTTTTTTAAGTTTACGATTGTGAGCCGATGGACGTGCGCCGTAAAATGACACGTGCGATGAAAGAAAAAAAAAAAGGTGTCATGGTTTCATTTTCTCTGAGTCCACTTGTGGCTCGTCTCGCTTCTGGTTTCAGAGGCCATTTCTTCTCTTTGATGCATTTCCCAGAAATCACCTCTGGTGCGCACACGTTTACTTGAATGTGTTCTTCGCTGGGTCTCTTGTTCTTCTTACACTTACCCGAACCCCTCAGTCAGCGCCATCACCGCGTACAGAAAATCCAGTGATTAACAGACGACGTATTTATTGTTATTTTTGACCTATATTTGATCCTAATATAATAAAGCGACTGCTGACGGTCAAACATCTGGAAAACTAGATGTGCAAAGGTTGCAATCTGTAAAACATTTGCTGTTATGACAGGGAGGAGCCTCTGGAACAGCACACACCTCATTGGTATGCTGCTGCTGGGTTTAGGATACCCGAGTTTATGGTCAGAATTATGAGTATCGGGATGTTTTCTGCGGTTTAGGTGAGCCAGCATCGAACAACGGAGGCCCTTAAAAGACATATTTTACAATCCACCCTTTGCCCTTAACATCCTCATTTCTTATTATTTATTTTTCTTTGTTTTTCGGGGGGGGGGGGGGTTTATTACCCATGAAAACACGTTTTCAAAATTTTACTTTTATACTTGGAGCAGCAGTGATGGTCCAGTGTCAAACTCCTGCAGTTGGCCTGACCAGTCAAACCGGTATTTATTATCCTGTTTTTCTTTTAATGCAAAGAAATATAAGTAAACATTCACATTTAATTCATCTGCCAACAAAAGAGGTAATGAACACCCTGGGAAATGTTTAAGAAATAATCCACATTCAGGGTTTTTCCAGGCTCAAAATGGGGAAAAGTTGCAACTACACATAAAAGCCATAAAGCATGAGTTGCCCACATAATATAGGCAATGAGTCTTGGTGATTTTCCTTTGGTGGAAGGACAAAATCTTCCCTTAACATGCAGGAAAAACCCTGAAATGTGCTTATTAAATGTGTAATGGCACTACAAAAGCACAACACTGTCATATTTAGCGATATAATAATAACTACATACATTTATTTTACTCTTTATGTTACATCCGTTTATATGCCTATATAGTAATAATGGTCTTACCGCATACTTGACACCTCTGGAGTAAAACTCGCACTGTTCACGCACACACGAAAACAAAAACACACAGCTGATCTCACTTTGATGTGTTAAACCTGTTTTCACACCTTGAAGACCACTTTCTGTTTCGGGTGGGCAGGTGTGTTTTTGCGTGGGTGGGTGAGAGTTGTAGTTTTCCCCCTCGTTGCTGCAGGGGAAACGGCAACATTTCGCATCAATGGCGCAGGGCCCGTGGGGTTGTGACCGTGCCGGGGCCACGGGATGATTTACAGGAAAGACAATGTGGCAGAAAAAAAACAACATTAATTTAGATGTTTCGCTGAGTTTTCAGAGAGTTGCGATGCTTGAAGTGTTTGCATTTCAAGTGATCTTTCTTTCAAAATAAGATTTTGCATTTTAAAGATGGAGTTACCGCACACGGTCTCAGGTTAGATCAGTTTCCAATCTTTTATCATTGCAGGTTTGACTCCTCCTGATGTTCAAATGTCTCAGCATTCCTACCAGATCCAGCAAAAAGAGATGTTTTCTTCTTTTATCTCAGTAACTGCTTGTCTTGTGATCCTTACAGGAAAAGTGAAATGTTGATTTTAGTGCAAAACTCATGTCAATACTTTATGCAGTGATATAATTTTTTGATATTTTCCCTCTATTTGAAGTCGGCGCTGAAATGAACCCGAGTGTTTAAAGTTACAGCACGATAAGATTAGATCAGTTTCTGACGTGTGCGACTCACTTGATAAAGTCTGTGTGTGTTTTTGTCTTCCTGTCACCTGTAAAGGTTTTTGAGTTCTTTTTAGGTTCAGCAAACTCCTCAGTAACTTTTCATATCAAATGCAATATCGAAAAAATTACATTTTTTCATTCCTCTTTCTTTAATCATCTCATGACCTGTCATGTTTATGAGCTGACATGTAAAGTGTCCTGCCCCCTAGTAGTATTTCAGATGTGAATAAAATAAATAAAACCTTCAGTTGCAGCAGTCAAAGTATCCCAGATATTTTCACTCACTTTAACTGCAAGAAATTCCAAATATTTTACATTTTCTCCTCTTTTAAAACAAGCCCTGAAAAGAAAATCCTGATGTAAACAGATAGTCACAGGTGTTGGTATTACAGACCTGGTGAATGTCCTTCAGGGGAAAAGGCAAAACGTCTCTTGCGTTTCACCTCTGTGCATGCAGGAACGCCTGATGTTGATGGAGGACCTGTAAACACAGTCGGGTGTGAATTCACATTCCTGCTGGGTCATTAAAAATGGCAGACCTGCAGGTATTTCTTTTATTGGCAGGATTGTTGCAAAGGAAAACTCCCACAGTTTGTTGTTACGGAGGTAGAAAGTTGCAAAGGTTTGGCGCTTATCTTGTCCCGACTCTGTTTGTTGTAGAAACAACGCTGAAACTCTTGCTCTAACATTTCTCGCACGTCCGTCTTACTTGCACGAATCGAATGCCAGAGTGAAAGATGCAGAATTTGCCTTTGACAGTTTGCTTTCTAACCTGCTGCTGAGCTCACAGTTTTCACTCCACGGGCTTTGTTTTGCCACCAGATTGTTGGAAAATCTGTCTTCTTTCAAACAATCCTAGCGCCTCCTAACTGCCCACAGAGCTCCATTTTAGTTTGATATTGGATTTAAGGTGGAAAGCAGAAACGATAATTCTTTCTGTCTCAGTCCTGTGACCACGTTTAACACTCGGAGCACAAACAAAGCACAGATCTGTAGAGCAACGTCCTGTTTTTAAAGCACATCAGTGCTAGATGCTTTTTTGCCCTAATTAATCACCATGGAGACTGTAACTGTCAGTTGATGAGCTATGATTGATTTGGCTTCGATTGATCGCTTCTCTCACTCTCTCATTGGTGGTTTTCTTGTGATTGTGTGGAAATGCTAACAATAGGCCGAATTCAGGAGTCGCACCAGTTCCGCTGTGATTTCTCCAGAAACCACACCAACAGCCAAACACCCCGAACAACACTGTGCACATATGTTATGGATTTAACTTCCTCTGTCATGTGATGAAGAAAGTGTGTGTGTGTGTGTGCGTGTGTGTGTGTGTGTGTGTGTGTGTGTGTGTGTGTCTGCGTGTGTGTTCAGCCAGTTCAGGGTGGTGACTTTGTCTGGTTGTGTTTCTCAGCTGTTTGCTGCCTAACAACATCTGACACACACACACACACACACACACACACACACACACACACACACACACACACACACACACACTCTGATAGAGGAACAGCTGATACCAACACACCTGACCTGACTGCATGCCAACAGCAGCTGCTGCTCAGCAACAAACAGCTGATCTCAAACAGTGTCACATTTATTTATTTATTTATTTCATTTATTATCTCGACTGAAACTTAATAGCTTTAAAATCTGTACAGTACAGAAAAAAGCTGCCTCCAGCGTGTGAGCTGGACCTGAACCATGCAGAGTAAAGTTCAGACGGCTGAGACACGGTGTGTGTTTCCACTGACGACACATCCCTGAGTGTGTGTGGGTGTTTGTGCTTTTTTTATTTAGACCCACGTGTTTGTGGGTTTTTTTCTTTCTCCATATATTAGGAAACGTCTCCCATGTCTGACGTTGTTGTGCAACGGCCGACTGGTCGCAGTCGTGCTCCCAGCATGCTCTGCAGCTGGTCGTGGTTAGTCAGAGGAGTGGAAAGCAGAGTGTGATGAGCGTGTTTCATTGCCGGAGAATTTCATTAGCTCGCATGCGTCCAGTTTCACTTCATGTCGGTTTAGATCAGCCGACTGTGTTTAATAAAAAAAATACTTACTGTCATTGAATGCATCCACAGGTGGATTTCAGGTTTTCAAAGCAGCAGCACCTCGTGACAGGCGGCTCATCCGAACGTGTGGTGCAGCCGGGGCTGGTTTTACTGCATGTTTACTGCAGTTTCCTCAACGCTTTACTGTCAGCGATGAGATCAGGACAGAGTTAGGTTTATAACCCAGCAGGTTTGGCTCGTTAATCAAGGAGTCAGATCAGAATCACAAGGTGTTTGTTGGATTTTTAGCATCAAAGTGTTGCTTTTCCACATTGACTAGTCTGCCATCATTCCTCTCCAAAAAGCCTCAACTTTTAAGGCTGGCATCAAATTCAAAATGAGCTGATATTTTTCTTCAAATGTTTTCAGTTGAAGCATTTGATATGTTTTCTACATCCTATTGGGAACTAGAGTTTTATTTATGTGTGGCTTATAAATTGAAAACTATAAGTAATGCCATTAGAACACTTTAGAATATATGCCATAGATGTTAAACACAAACAGAACCATTTAAAAAATAAAAAAGTAAAGATCAAGATTGAATCCACTCTGTCATTTGAGTTGCTTCAGGGTTAATGGTAATTAACAAGATTCCCAGCTCATCAGTAACGTTGACACGCAGACTGGGAGGACTGGGTGGGTTGATGGGATCCCAGCGTCTCCCAGATCCTAAATTCTTGAAGCCGCAGGTCTCCGACAATCTTTTCCAGCCGTGAGTCGCCACTCTCCTCCTTGACTCGGCACTTTGAGTCGTGACTCATTGTTTTGGCTCACACAGCTGTTTGTGGCTCACATGATGTGACAGTCATGTGTCCCAGCTGTCACAGCGTGCACCCTGAGTGGAAAAAGTTCTGCTGCAGAAGTCGTCGACCTTTCAGCCAATCAGGTGACCGAGTCTGCGGGTTGAACTCAAAGACACTTTGGCACTTTAAAGTTTAGATGATTTGTACTGTGGTGAGCTCATGTGTTTATGAGGCTGTGTTTACGGTGAGCAGATCCCAACAAACCAAATGCGGGACAAAACTGTTATCGGGGATTTTACACACAAATAAACACACAAATGATGCAGGTTCACATTATTTAGCACGTGAACGACAAATAAGCTGAATTTACCTGTCCGGACGAGCTCTCAGGCACGTAAATATTATTCAAAGTTTAAATCTTTTGTAAAGCTTTAAGACTTTTTGTGCCTGAATTGGTGTTTTAAATAACATTTTTGTTGAACTTTATTCTGGAAAAATCATTTTCCCCATGGTTTCATGCCTGCACCCTCTACATGCATGAGGTGTACTTCAAAGCGTGGCCATTTTTGTCCTCGTTCACTTCTTGTTAAAGGACGTACATTTTTTTTTTTTTTTAATGAATTCCCCAGAAGGGCAGCATGTGCTCACCATACGTCCCGTAAACAGACACATTATAACACAGTTTATAAAGTTCTGTTGAAAATCAGGAGTGGTTCTCTCCTGAAGTTATTTGATTCTAATAACAAACACCAGGCTCATTCTTCATTGTACAAACATGACTCATTACCTGCACACATCCCGTTAGCTCCTATTGACTGCTGATCATTTAAATGGAATCATTGACACACTCTGAAATTTTCTGGTGGTGTTTACTGTTCTTTGTTCATTCCGTTGCAAAAGTTTACATAAGCTCTCTTTTTGAAGTGTCCTCTGAAGTTTTTCATAATGTTATAAAAGAGTGACGGATGAGTCACACCTTATGAAAATCACGCGGTGTTACTTCATGTCCTTATTGTCTGCTGTGCAAACTTTAACTGAATAATAACAGCAGGAAACATCAATGGAATTCTTTCACTACAACCAGCAGCGACTTCTGTTTTTTGACCCTCTCTAAAGACGCAGATTCACTCGCTGGTTGGTTCAACTCGAGTCAGGATGCCTAAAAGTTGAACTTGAAGAAAATGTTGAGATGTTTCTTTGCTGAAGCTGTGGGAGGGCCGGGGGCCTACAGGTGCAGACAATCCAAAGTCAGCCTGCACCTGAAATGAAAGTCTCGTTCTCTGGCCCTGAACTCTCTCACCGTCTGAATGATGATGTTTGGGTCGTCACAGCAGTTAGACTGGAAAGAGGTCAGAGGTCACCTCTTTCCAGAGGAAGTGTCTTCATGAAGAAACCTCACTGAGGGGCACGGGGAAACTCTGACGACCTCCCGCTGCTGCCGATGAGTCACGCAGTGTGTGTTAGAGAGAGAGAGGGACTTGTGTCAGAGTGACCTTTGACCTTGTGTTACTGTAAGAGCAATGTCTGAGTGTTTGTGTCCAGACAGTTTGAATAAACATGGCAGTATGTGAGGTGGAATCTCCATAGTTTCTACATCAGTCTGCTGTGTGTGTGTGTGTGTGTGTGTGTGTGTGTGTGTGTGTGTGTGTGTGTGTCAGAGCACAGAGTACAGAGAGTACAATCTTGAGTTTATGCTGGACACCCGTCGCGTGTTCCCGTTTGTTCCAGCTTGTCTGGTAAACTCCAAACTTGAGTCCTGATTAGTTTTCACAGTCTGTGTCTTCATTGCCTGAATCTGGAGTTACCTGCAGCACTGACGGGTACCTGAGCTAGAAATACAGAGATTGGCTGAGTAATTGATATATTTATTCATTTAGTCAGTTTGTCTTCTGTGTTTCAGAAAATAAAGAAAATGTTAAAATATATAAAGACAATACATATTACAGTGTTTAAAAATCCAAATAAAATGTGAAAAAAAAAAAAATCTATATTCTGAGATATTTAAAACATTAAAAAATCTATACTAACAATTAAAAAGCTAATTTATAGTGTATATTCATATAAAATAACTTTATAGAATCATATTTATATGTTTAAAAGCAAATAATTAGCAAAAATACAATGTTTTTTAAAAAAAAAGTATTACAGCTGATGTTTATGGTTCAACTATGCTGTGATAATCCACATCTGTACTGCGCAGGTGCATTACCACAAATAAGTTGCAACTACTCAACTCTTTCCTGTATACATGAATGTCCTGAAGAGCCAAAAGAAAAACACTGCTGTTTAAAAAAAAAAAAAAAAATGTTATTTGGAGTTTTCACAGTTTAACAGATATTTTTAATGGTCAAAATGTAACAGTAACAGTGAACCAGAAAAAATTGCTGACTGCACCTAAAAAATGTGAAAGAAGTCAGGTATCTTCAAAGTTTGCCCAGATGGCCCCAAAATAAGCTTAGTGACCAATATCAAAAATCTCAGTGAGTCTAGAAAATAACTTTCCGGTCGGTGTTCATCTGGAAATTTAGCCTCCCAGCATCAGTTGACTCCACCTGGATTAGTTCCTTTGGGATTTTAACTGTTACGAGACTGAGAGTTATAAAAAGTTGTGGAAAGTTACAGAGATTGTATAACTGTGTGTGTGTTTGGGTGTGTCGGGCATCCTCAGGTGTTTACACCGGCCGTGGTTTCATGCGCACATTTTTGTCATTGTGATTGAAATCCTTGTTGTGTACCTGCAGTAGGGCGGAGCTTTTGTGTGGACAGTTCGCCAGGCGTCAAAACAATAAACATGGTATGCATTTGTTCCTCAACTGCCATCTTATCTGTTTGACCGTGATGTTTGGCATCTTCCTGAAGATCACTTACGGTTATCTTCTTCTCGGTCCTTGAAGAGTGTTGACAACAGACACAAGATGCAAATCTTTTTTTCTGCCCATCTAATGAAAAAAATGTGCAAAGTATTTACAAAAAACAAACTCCAAGCGGCTGTATCAGGAAAGAGAAGGAGGATACTTCCCCACCAAAGACTGTAGTTCCTAAAATGGTCCAAAAGGAAGTCAGGTTATATCATTGACTGTTTCAAAAAGCTGTTTGTTTCCACCATTACATCCCCACTGCTCTCTGAACTTAGCATTTAGAAACCTCTAGTGTTCTTTGGTCTCCATCATGCTGGCTGTTTAGATCAAGAAGTGACAAAAGGGTTATCGCTAACCCGACACAAGTCAGTAAACGTCCAACGTTATACTTCATCGGAGAGGTTTTCATTCACAGTTGTCATAGTTTCACTTATTTATGTTTAATGTTTAGAGGCTTATCACTCACTTAGGACCGGTCAGTGACCATCAGCCAGCCACTGCGGGATGGTTGCCAGGTGGTCAGCTAACCATAGGAAAGACAGAAATGTGGTTTCTGTGATTTCTGCAGTTTGAAATTGGTGCAAAGACATTGTTGCACCAATAACCTCCTTGCGATTGCTTTGGGGTGCCAGCAGGATGCCGTGATGCCCTGTGGTTTGTGTGGAAGAAGCTGACTTGTCCTCAAGCACTTGCCAACTACTCGCTGAGCGGCAGTGAAACTGCAAAGAGTGTGACACAAACCGAAAATGGAGAATGTTCCTCTCCAGAATAAAAGTTTAGCCTTACCACTGAAACCGCCGAGTTTCAAAAGACACAGCTTTTATTTTGAAATCGAGCATTCTTCATCTGTGCAGCAGCCTGATAGAAAAGTGGAAAAGTTGTAGGAATGTTTCCTCAGTTTCACTCACAAAGTTCAGTCTGATTTTAAGGTTTCCATCTCACTTTCAGTGACACAAGTCTAAAACCTGCTGCAGGATTTAAAAAGAACTGGAAGACCTGTACAGAGTGACTGTGTGTGTGTGTGTGTGTGTGTGTGTGTGTGTGTGTGTGTGTGTGTGAGATAAGTATAAAGCACCGCTGCTCAGGTCATGGTCACCTCAGCTCGACAAATAAAAGTCTTTTAGTCTTTTAAACTTGTCAAAGTGTCAGGTCGGCTAGAGCTGGTCACTCAAAACCGACCCAGAGTCAGTGCACAGACACACACACACACACACACACACACACACACACACACACACACACACACACACACAGACAAATACAGACACACACACAGACAAATACAGACACCAACACTGAGCTGTGAGGAAATTTCCTCTTAACTTTCCCCTTGAATTCTCTGCAATCTCCTTGTGAATCTCTGAGTTCATGTTGCATTATTTACAAGTAAATAAGTGACTCAGTGTCTAAAGAAACAACACAGTTAAACTTCTGCAGAATCAAAGAAAGGTCAGGCTGCAAGTGACGAATGAAGGCTTTTTTGAAACATAGTAACAAATACTTCAAAAATAGAAGAAAACTATAAAACAAATCGTATAAAGAATATGAAAACTAGTCAGACAATTTTAGATAAAATGTGTCAGAATTTAACATTTTGATAGGATTAACAGCTCTGAGGGTTGAAACAGCTGGATAAACAGCTGCAGGGAGGTGGACGTTGTGCAGCGAGGTCGTGGAGTGCCAGCTCGCAAACACAAAGGTGTTTTTAGGGTCAGTTAACTGCAGCTGATCTAAACCACTCGTAAGTTTACCTTCAGGTTTTGAACATATTAAAGGACCTAATGAAGTCGCTGCACTTCTCTGTTTGAGGTCGCTGTTATTAAAGCTGACCTCTGACTGGAAGTTGAGGTTCCTGCTTGACAATGAGCTTAATTCTGCAGAAGGAGGAAGGACGTGAGGCCCAGCGGCCCAGCGGCCCACACATCACGTCACTGTGGCGCCTCTGTGGTCCACGGCCCACTTCCGAATGTGTAAAACAGGGGTGCTCGCGCTGGCAGCTGGGGGCGGAGCTTCGGCGCTGATAAAGTTCTGCAGAAGAGATGGTGACGTCCCTCTGCTCTCTGATTGGTCAGCTGGAAGCTTGATTACCGAGATATGAATACTGCTACCAAGAATGTTGGTTCTGCTAATATTTGCAATGTCTGATATTTCTAATCAATAATACCTTGTTTTTATTGATCACTATGAACAAATACTAATAATAATGAGATCTAATCAGCAGCAAGAGGATCTGCATGCCTTCTGTCCATGTTAGTGTCCAGCTGCTGATTACTTAAAGTTTGCTTCTGAACTTCAGTACCCAGAAGCCTTTGCTGGTGTTGGCGGTCAGGGTGGAGTCACACTGCGAGTTTCAGATAAAAACTTTATCGACAGCAGTGGTGTAACAAACAAGACGGACACGGTTCTGTGAGGGCCCACCTCTTTCTGAGAAAGCTATCCAAGCTGACCAATCACAACGCTCGCTGTGGTTTATGTGTGTGTGTGTTTGTGTGTGTGTGTGTGTGTGGGTGTGTGTGTGTGTGTGTGCATGTGGTTTATTATTAATTCTGCAGAAGTCTATCTGTCTTGGTGTGTGTGGTATTTCTCAGCAACCAACTCAAATTCGCCCTTTTGTTTCCTTTTCCTCTGCATCTTGTCTCCTCTCATGTCTCCTACCTCATTTTTTTGTGTCCTGCCTCATCTCCTTGTCTCGCATCTCCTCTCCTAGCTTTGGTTTCCTTTTCTGTTTTTTTTTTTTCTGCCTCATTTCCCTGTGTCTTCTATCGTTTCCTGTCTCCTGTTTGTCTCCTCCTATGTTTCCCTTCTCCTCTTGTTGCCTTCTATCTCTTCTCCTTGTTGCATGTGTCCCCTCCTCTCCTGGTTTTCTGCCTTTTGTCCTTGTCTCCTGTCTCCTTTTCTTGTGTCATGCCTTGGATGAACAAAAATTACTCCTAACTCTCAGATGCACCTGTTGCTGCTGAAAAACACTGAACCTGCACAAGCCATCTCGCTGCCCAACCCAAACTTGGCTCTCCAAGGCTTCACGAGGGCAAAACGTGGCCCAAAGGCCAGTACTGACCCAATGACCAACAGATCCTGGGGATCCTGCAGTTTAATGCACCTTGACACTTAGCAATAAAATAGTCTGAAGAAACGTGCAAAGATGTACGAAGACAACAGCGGTGTGAAAGTTCACGAGATCTTTTGCAAACTCTGCCAGTCAAACTTGTGTCTTTTTGGATGAGCTGCGAAGAAGAAAAGGTGTAATGATATCAAACATATTTATTCTATCAAAAAAAGCTTGAAATTAGACAAACTGACTTGAGTTTTTGGAGTTTGCACTGTCATTTATACCAAACCGTCACGACTTTAGCAAAACTGGTTTTATTGCAGCATTAAACACGTGTCTGCATCGATAAACTCACATTAAAAGTCATTTAATGCCAGTATGAGTCAGTGTGGCTATCTGCAAAAAAAAAAAAATGCTGCCCTTCTTTTACACCATTTTTCTGAGAACTTGTTGGTCAGTAAACGGTGGTTTTTGTGCATGTGTGACTAACCCGCGGGTTAACCTCGCTGCGCTCCAGATCCTGCACCGGGGTGCATGCCACTGCTCTGAGTGGGAGATTACTGGGAGATTCCCTCTTGAATGTTTCTGAGATATATATACAAACACACACACCTGCTGCTGCTCAGCCATGTGTGTTTGTGTGTGTGTGTGTGTGTGTGTGTGTGTGTGTGTCAGTTGTGTTATGAGTGTGTCACTTTGCAGCCATACCGCCGTGTTTATGCACAAAAACACGAAGCAAACCGCTGGTGAGAAAAAGGAAGTCATCAGGGGGGTTCTGAGAATTACTGCGGTGACAGATCATGTGACTTTTTGTAAACTGAACCAAAATGGGGCTCATTTACATCCCACCGCCATCTCAGACAGGAAGTGTGTTTGTGTGACATTATTTTTGTTTGTGTTGACTTTTTTCTGCTTCTCTATTTTTTTGACATCTAATGCGAAAACTGGCTAATAAACAGTGAAAATAATCTGCATGTTAAATCAAAGGGAAATGAGCAACAGATTGATCAATTAATATTGTTTTAATGTGTTTTTAGTGTTTTTAGTTTTTTTTTTTTTAATCCAACACTTGGCTTTGAAGTCAGGTTTCACAGACTAAATATATTATGCATCCGCTGTCAGCAGCATAAGTTTTGTCATTTCCTTGCAGCACTGAAAGTGTTGTTTTTTTTGGGGGGGGGTTTTGACCAGTGCTGAAAGTGCATTGCTTCTGTGCAGACTCAGGACCAGCTGCAAAGGGCCGGGCAGGCAGTGCAGGGGACACTAAAGCTGCAGTCAGGGCTGCAGCGTTGGTCCCTGCTTGCATGCACAGCTGTGCAACTACAATGGCGGGCGCTCAGGCCGCCCTGGACTCGCCACAGTCCTCCTTAGCTTTTTGTTCCCTTTCCACACAAAAGGTCAAATCAAAATTTCAAGGCACACATGTTGTCATATCTGCTCAAAACAGTGGTTATGTCCTCCGATTACAAGCATTCCTGAATTATTATTATTATTATTATTATTATCATTATTATTGTTATTGAATTGTCAGATGAAACCACTTTTGAGCGTGACGCCTGCAATTGTTCTACTTTGCAGTAATCCTCACTAGCTTATAAATTATAGATCAATGCTCTTTTACAGGAGACAAGGGTTTTATCAGAAGGGATGTTTGGTTTCCAACTGTCTCTTAACTAACACCAAGATAGCGTCTACAGTCTTTCCAGCCAATGACACACTCAGGCTCCTTACATCAATAGTATGAGGCTATAAAACATAACTTTTACAGTAAATTGAAATGTCTTTTTCTGCAGCTAGAGTAGTAATGTTTGGTGAACACAAAAATCACGAAGCGCACCTGAACTTGGCTTAAAACGCACTATTTTGGAGCCACATCCTACAGGATAGGTGTCACAATCTGCAGCATGAGCTGAAAGAGGAGACAGAGTGATCAAAGAGGCATTTTCAGTTTTCTGCTGCAGAGTCTCCGTCTCTGTGCGATTCAGGAATCTCTGACCTCCTGCAGTGATGTATTGACTAAATGCCGGTAACACTGACCTGCTCAAGGTTTAAAAAGAATCGAGAGCTGCACCACAAGCCAAAACCAAACCAGAACACAGCCGTTCCCATAGGTTGACGTGACCTTTGTGCATCCACTGCCATTTGCAAAGTTGTCAACGGCAAGTAGAAACTTCCAGTAAAACTTTCCACACTGAAATATTAGGCGGCCCGAGAGGGCTTCTGAGCGGTCAAATATGTAGAGCCCATCGGCTGTAGTGTACACCAGGTTTTAAAAACTTTGCGTACATGAATGCATGCAATCATGCATGCACATGAATTAAAACTTTTTTTTTTTTTTTTTTTTAAAGTTGCAGAAGCCGAGAATGAGGACTGAAAAGAAGAGACAAAGCTTTGCGTCGTCTTAAAAAGACAAAACGGGGTCCATACTCCACTTAACAGACTGCAACAGCACATGATGCTCTCACAAAAACTAACTTCTCTCAGCACAGTCTAAACCCAGCTCACTGTTCTCAGTGAGTCCAGTGCTAACGAGTGCCGGGAAGAGCCGACGTCAAAGGATCACAAAGTGACCTCACTAGCCTCAAGTGATTCATTAGTGGAAAATTAAATCCGCTTCCTCGTGGAAATCACCTACAGTATTCCTGCACATCCCGAAAAAATCTTTAAAGTCTTTAGAATTAGTCCAAACATCCGTTTTCTTAAATGCATATCCAGTTTAGGGCTGTAGGGGGCTGGAGCTGTCACAGCAACAGGTCTCTAGTGTATCACAGCAACAGGACACAGTTAATTTTTTTTATTGGAGTAAAAATGTCTTCAGTCATTCAGAAGTCTTAAAAGTGCTGAATCCGTTGGTAGCCAGGATGCTCGTATCGTTAGCATGTCTGCTGGCCAGCAGTGAGATGGAGAAAATCAGCCATCATTGTTAAACTGACCCTGCACGTGTATACAGGCATTTCAAACTTCAGGTGACTGAAATCAAGACAGGGAAACTAGTTAGTCGACATATGTTTGCTTGTGGTGGATGCGAACAGCGACGCGACCCTAATGTATTCGTATTTTTCAGTATTTTTGGTTGTTGTGATTTAGTTATCAATTTAATTCTGAGTGGCATTGATAAAAACCTCTTAAATCTGTTTAATATTCTGGCAAATTACCAGCATTTATACAAGTCCCAAATTAATTGACCCTTCCTGTGTGTGTGTCTCAGCTGATCAGGTTTATGGAGACCAGGACATGCATGAAGTGGTGCGGAAACACTGTATGGACTATCTGGTGAGTAGACTCGTCCTTTTTTCCTCCTCCTGTGTTGCTCTTACAGTTTGAGTCTGTGTTAATAAAGTTTTTGCTTTTGGCATTCAGATGAAGAACGCAGATTATTTCTCCAACTACGTGACAGAGGACTTCACCACATACATCAACAGGAAGAGGAAAAACAACTGCCATGGCAACCACATCGAGATGCAGGCCATGGCGGAGATGTACAACAGGCCAGTGGAGGTTTACCAGTACAGCACAGGTGAGTCAAGAAACGACCCTTTTCGCCATCGCCGTCAGCCAGTCGCATCCATCTAACAACCTCCTCCTCCTCTTCCTCCAGAACCAATCAACACGTTCCACGGCATCCATCAGAACCACGACGAACCAATCAGAGTGAGCTACCACCGCAACATCCACTACAACTCTGTGGTTAATCCCAACAAGGCCACGATCGGGGTCGGACTGGGACTGCCCGCCTTCAAACCTGGGGTACAAAAACCAAACTCGCTCAGCACATCAGACTGACTTTAGTTATCCTAAAAGTTGGGAAATCCCAGTTCTGCCAGTTCTGCAAAACCACAACAAGTAACACAATAAATAAGGAGTAAAGTTCAGTAAACTAGAGCATGACAAATCGGTAAAACTACTAGGCGAATCAAGCTTGATTTTATACACCTGTGGCCAATGAAGTGATTGAAACACCTGAGTTTAATGATTTGGATGGGAGAGCGAAGACTTCTGCCTAATGCACCTCCATACCATCAGAGATGCAGGCTTTTAACTGAGCTGCATGGTCTCTCGCCTCCATAGCAGGACAAAATTAAAGTTGTCTGATCACAGAACAGTTTTCCACTTTGTCTCAGTTCAATCTAAATGACCTTTGCCCCAGAAAAGATGGCGGCAGCATTTCTGGAACATGTTCACGTGTGGTTTCTTCTTTGCAGCTTTTGCCTGCATTTGTTGTTTGGATGGCACAGAGAACAGGCTGTGTTCACGGACAGTGATTCCTGGAGTGTTCCTGAGCCCAAGCACTGATTTCCATGACTGAATCATGACTGTTTTAAATGCAGTGCCGCCTGACAGTCCAAAGATCACGGGCATCCAATATTGATTTTCAGCCTTGCTTTCTGCGCCAGAAATTTCTCAAGATGATGTACTTCAACATGCAGAGTCCAGTTTTTTTGCAGACTGGTGAACCTCTGTCCATCTTTAATTTTGAGAAACTCCGCCTCTTTAAGACGCTCTTTTCACACCCAATCGTGTTGCTGACCTTTTGCCAATTAATCTAATTAGTTGCAGTTAATGTTTTCTGTGTTGTATTGTGAATAATAGAAGAGTTTGCTGGTTCCAAATCATTGCATTCAGTTTTTGATTACACAGTGTCGGGGTCGTTATGGTCTCGTGTCGTCTGTTTAACAGGCCTGAAAACAACTTCTTGAAACATGCCGTTTATATGTACAGTAGAGGGGGCAGATCAAAGCCTACAAGTCTCAGACTTGGCACGGTTTTTTGATGAAAACTTTCCTGTGAATGCTGTAACGAAACATTCGTCTATAGCTCCAGCGCTTCAAGATTTGTCATGCAGAAACTTATTTTTATGTAGATGCATGCCTGTTTTCAGTTCAGCGACTCTTTGAAGGCGCTGTTTCCGTCTGTGACTCCATATCTCTGCTGCTGCGTGGTTTCAAAATGACAACAGAGATACGAGATGGTCTCAAATGGATACTCAGCCCCCTCTTTACACTTTGTAAAGACGTAGTCTGAGTTTTATCACCTCAGCTGAGATTGTCTGTGTTAACCGTCCTGTCCCCCGGGGGGGGGGTTAGTGTCACAGACCGTGGCTAGAATCGCCTGGTTCAGGATTTATAGAGTTTAAATTGATGTGATTGATATGCAGGCAGAAGTAAAATTTATGAAGGGCTTTAAGTTTGACATATTGTGCCTTGTTTTGTCTCCTTTTCCCAATCACAAATAAAATCTGACCAAATCCAGGGTTAAAGAAAACCGCTGCTCTAGCTGATATTTAGCATTTTAGCTCGAGGAGTTGTGTGTATAATAAATATATTTCCTCCTCCTCGCAGTACGCAGACCAGTCTCTTATGAAGTCGGCCATCAAGACGTCAGAGGAGTCGTGGATCGAGCAGCAGATGCTGGAGGACAAAAAGAGGGCAACGGACTGGGAGGCCACCAACGAGGCCATCGAGGAGCAGGTGGCCCGGGAGTCTTACCTGCAGTGGCTGCGGGACCAGGAGAAACAGGCCAGACAGGTGGGACGGGGAGGCCGGGCCATGAATATTCACTCAAGATTATTTGACTCAAAACTTTGTGCATTTATTTAACTTTCGAGAAAAACCTGTTGTTCTAGCAGCGGAGCCCTTAAACCATCCGCCCTGTTTTCGTAACTGCTTATGTAATGTAGGGATGTGGTGGATTTACTTTCATTTTTAATGTTTTCAGACAAACCATACAGACAGAGATGAATCGTGCTCCCAGCTACACACCAACTCAGTCAATGGTCATTTTAAACAGCACCCACAGTTGGACCTAGTGAGTGACCCTAACCGTCACTCACTGTCAGAGTGAAAAGGTTTCGAACCTTTTCACTTTAATTTGTCGCCCCTCTCCGAGTCATTTAAAACCCCACAGAGCCAGCTGGCTAATTTGTGCTTTTCTTTGAAAGAAAATTATACAGCAGTTCATATCAGGCCACCAAAACCATTTATTTACCTCATTCAGCCGAACGACAGATGAGCTCGTGCCACAGCGAGGCGACAACACTTCGACAGTCAATCCGTAATTTACAAGAGTCGCGGTTCCTCCTGCAGTAGCGATCAGAACAAATCAAACATACTCGCCCACATTAACTATAAACTGTGACTTTTGATGGATTGTGAGCCACACAGTCGCTTTTGTATGTATTTTAGATACAAACACACGTTTTTCCATCTCACGGAAACAAACTAAATACTCAGAATAAACTGGAGCCACGAAGCTACCCATACCCATCATTTCATTCACTCTGACACACCCTGTGTTTAGTTTGCATGTTCTCCGTGTGCTTGTCCCGGGTTTCCAGCAGAGCATCGGTTTCTCCCGTCATAAAAAACATGCTTGTTAATGCTCCCTTTGTCGACCCACTCCTGCAGGAACTTCCTGGTTAAACAAAGGTCAGGGTTCAATATAACTGATGGTCAGGTGGAGGTGTTTTCCACAAAGTGAGACACCTGTGAAGCAAACTGGCTCAAATCCCCTTAATAATGAGTAGGGTTTTTCTTTTTTTATAGTTGGTATTTTCACATTGGAATACCAATAAAGGTCCTTAAAAACCCCCCCACCAATGTTCAGAGTTAAAATATGAAGAAGCTGCTCAGCACTGATTTGTTATATACAGCAATGACTGAATTAAGAAGATGTAAAATGAAAGATGCAAGCAGTATGCAGAAAAACTGCTAGATCTTTAAATCTGCAAGATTTCTTGTAAACTGCAGGCTGACACAAGCCTTCTTCCTTCTTTCTAGCAGAGATATCTGCAGCATTCAGGGGAAGTTTAAAGAGCAGCCACAATAATAAATTAATATGCTATATTCTGATAGATTAGCAGGATATACAGTAAATCAGCTGGTTATTTGTGGGCCTGTAAAACAGAAGAAATAGCCATTTATAGTTGGACCCACTGACACAGTGATTTAAAAAGCATCAGTTCTGTCTGCCTTGAACCATCCTGTCAAATAAAGGCATGAAAAATAATGAAAAAAATGTTTTAAATTCAGGTTAAGTGGATGAAACGTTGTTGGTGTAGCAAAAACAAGTCAGGATAACCATGAACTTTTTCTCTTTTTTTCAGCCTCGTAAGGCCAGTGCCACCTGCAGCTCGGCAACAGCGGCAGCTTCCAGCGGGCTAGACGATTGGAGTGCTCGGTCACCACGGCAACGTGACTCAGACCCCTCCCACTCTGACCTCACAACTCCCCCATCAACCAACAACAAGCCCCCTTCCCCTGCAGGAGCTGCCCTCATCCTGAGCAAACCCCCCTCCCCCTGCGCCCCAGGTAAAACACACACATACACACATACCTAAGCTCTAAGTCTGCACGCTAAAATGTACCAATCTGCTTTATGAGGGCTTAACTGTGTCCACACAGTGTGAGCTGATGTTTATTCCTGACGTATCTGTATGTATCTCGGCCTGTGCAGGTCCCAGTAATCAGAGTCGTCACCATTTGGAGTACAGAGCCATCATGCAGGAGATGTCACCTACAGCGTTTGGTAAACGTCACACACACTCATTCACACCTTTGAGGACCTTATTTATACTGTGTGTTCCTGTGACGTGAGTCTGTCAGAGCCCTAACGCGGCCCTTTAAAGGTCCTTTCCACAGAGAGGTCCAGACACCACGTTCACACATGTAAAACTGTTTCTCATTTCTGAATGGCCCAATCAGACTGCAAAAACTGCAGTTCCTCTAATGGCCACTTGAGGAAGTTCAATCAGTCCCCATAGACTTCCATATTAATATGTCTAACTTTACAGAAGAAATAAACATGTTTACAACCTCATACAAAAGATAGTTTTGGCTTCTATGTATAATTTCTTTCTCCATGGCAACAATCATTTTTGTACAGAACTTCCTCCCACAATCATTTTGTTAAGGCTTGAAGGTTTGGGTCAACGCTGGCTTTGATTTGCTAGCTGTCTGCTAGGCTTCACATCCACTAACTGGAGTTAATGACCTTAACATTTTTTTTATGTGTTTGTGCTGTTAGCACCTCATGAAGCATATTTGCGAAAATGATCTGACAAATAATATTACTTTAGAAAGCTGTCTGATAAAGATGGACATGGCCACCATGACATCACCCGCTGATCTGCATTTTGAAGCATTAACATTAGCATGCTGGTGTTTTGGAGCCATAAGTTGGATTTGGATTGTAGGGTGGAGTACTGATTTATCAGCTACTGTAGTCATTAAGTCGTCAGCCATCAGCACAGACCTCCCTACAGTAAGTCATAATATTTGTTTGATAACTTAATTTAAAACGGCTCCAAAAGTACAAACACAGTAAAAAAAAAAAAAAAAAGAAGTCCAGTTCAGTGACTCAGAGTAGCGGTGGTGATGCCTAACAGATAGCCACTGGCTACAGTTCCTGTGCCTCACAGTCATGTGTGGCCATGTATCTGTGACTCAGGATTTAAAGCAGGTCATCCACTAATAAGAAAGTCAGTGGTTCAATCCCCAGATCCTCCACTTTGCATGTCAAGTGTCTTTGAGCAAGATACCTTGATGCATGCATCATAATGTGTTTAAATAAATCCACTTCCTCATAGAAAAGTGCTTGTATGAATGTGTGCATGACTGGGTGAATGAAGCTTGTAGTAGAGTAGAAAAGTGCTATCTCAAGTACCCGTCCATTTACCATTTACTCTTAACCATAGCTTCCATTCAAAGGAAGCATGTGCATTTTTTGCACATGTGTAGAACAAATCTGGCTCCAATGCTGACACCCAGCTTAGTAGCGTTAGCGTGCTAAGTTCCACCCTCCAGTCTAAATATGGTCACTTCTGGTTAAAAAACCCATCAATATCGAGGCTTCAGAATGCAGATTCTAGAAACCAGTCGGGGGGACATTACAAATGGTGTGGTCCTAGTTTTGCAGAAATGTCCGTCCAAGGTGTAAATTTCCTCCTGGTCCTCAAAAAGACGGCTATAACGATACACACATGTAGCTGACAGTCACTTTGTTTACAGTCAGTCCTCAACAGGAAGCAGCTGAGCCTGGTGTGTGTGTGTTTGTGTGTGTGTGTGCGTGTGCGTGTATGTGAGGTTATCTGAGGACGTACATGCTGTTGTTGCTATGAAAAAATACACAGTTTTGTTGTTGCTGTATGTGTAACAGTTTTATCACGTTTAACGCACAGAGCTGAATTCTGAAGTGTTTATCAAAGTACAAGACGATATTTAACTCATCAGGATGTCTCTCTGTCTGTCTCATATCCCAACTGCCTTTTAAACTGTGTTTTCTTCTTGGGATATAATCCCGAGTGAGCACGAGAACTCCTGTATCCACGAGCACACAGCCTCCCTCATCTTAACTAGTTGAGGGGAAAAAAATTGGTACAGGATACTGTTTTGATATTTTATATTGTAACAATATAGAGATACCAAATATCGATTTTATTAAATAAAATTACGTTGGGAATACTATTAAGAAGACCACTAATCTTGTGCACCACCGTCCTGAGATAACATTAGTCAGCAAGCTCAACTGAGAAGCCATCCAACGCTGGGCAGACGTGCCTTTGACGATTTATCACATTACATGCAGAAACAGACTGCACGTAATTGCCAATTTGACCCCATTCTATTACAGATCGTATCATTTATGGCAAGTTTTTAATGACGGCTTTGGTTATGCTTCAGTGTTATTTTACAGTATAATAATAGTTTAATCAGGGTAAAACAGATATGAACAAAATTGAACTTTGAGGGCGTCGTTTGAAAAAGGGTGGGAAATTGCAACATAGTTATTTAAAAACTCACCGTGTTGCAAAATGTTAAAATTGCAATAACATCATATCATGAGTGCGGCATTGTGATGATAATAATAACTGTGTCATGGAGTATCTGAGTCTCCCCTGATCCTGCTTTGACTGTTAGTTAAACTAAAAAGACAACGACACGTTTCTGTCATCACGGTGAAGTGCTATCCACTCAGCACTGCAAAATCTGTATGCAAGCAGTTTAAAACAAGAAGAAAGTAAAGTAATATCAGGACCACTTTGCTGAGTCATTCACTCCATCTACCTAACACACAGTTCAGCTGTTGGTGAGCGGTGATTTCAGATTTTAGTCACTGAGCCTTTGTAAAGTGGAACATACTGCATTCATGGTGCACACTACACGCTACAAGTGCAACACATTAAACTCATCTCCTGTCATATATGTACGGGCCACTGGTTCCTGTTTCTTTTATTCTGGTCCCGATAGTTCCCAAAACCATGTTTGTGTCAGCATGTATGTAGACACTGTTATTACTTATTTGAAGCGCTTGATGGTCTCATGATGGTTTTTGGAGCCATGAGTGAAACATTTAGATGAGAGGGTGAAGTGCCAAGTTATCAGCTAACTTGTGCTTGCAAGCTGCAATTAAAGAACATAGATTCCTGCTAATTAGTGTTATGTTACTGACTAATAACATAATAAAACTCTATTTGCCTAAAAAGGAAGCACAGATGTCTTAATGTTATGTTAGCAGATGATATTTTTTATCAGTTAGTTTCATTAAAAATGCTCTCAAAGACACCAGCAACACAAATATGGTGACAGTTCATTTATTTAGCATTTAGGAAGGAGCATCTACTTTGCACCTAAAGTGGCCTCGCCCCTAATTCTAAAAGATGCATGAGTTTCGGGCAGGAGAGTTGTCAGACCTGGTGGCTGTGACTGAGAGGGTGGTCACAGAGTCCTCAGGCAGATCGTTCAGTAAACGATGTCTTTTCAAAAACAAATCTGAGAGAAAGCCACTCTCTCTGCCTGTCCTTTCACCTTGTATTGAACTTATGGTAATTTAATCAGTTAGCTTCAACTGGTGCCAAAAAGTACTGTCAAAAGCCAAAGATGAAGAAAAGTACATATTTTACATTTTTTTTAAATCTAGTTTATTTGCCCTTATTTCATTTCAGAGCCTTTGTTGTATTTTGCATTTTGTCTGAGAGGGTTAGAGCACAGCAAAAGAAGCTGACTGGAGCTTGTTAGCATACTCTTTAGTTTATCTAAAGCTTCCCAACACGTGTTAATGAGTTTGAACCAACGATGGAGAGACTACGTCTACTTCCAGAAGCAGTCAGAGTGGCAGAAACTTGGGTGGTTTTGTCTCTGGTTCTTGAACAAAACTGCAACTGAGAGCAGAGCAGCTATTAATGGGGAAAGATATACACTGTGCTAATATAAATTAAGTACATAAGAAATCCTGATATCAGGCTTGATTAAACTCGACGTATTCGTCTCTTACTAGGAGTTGATCATTAGCTTATTTGTAAGTTCATCACAAGCTTCCAAACATGTGTTAATGAGTTTAAACTAAAGATGGGCAGACCGTGACCCCTCCCAGCAGCAGCTCAACTGACAGAAACTTGAGTGGTGTCTTTGTTTGACCATGTTCTCCTCAGCTTTACATGATGAACAATGTAACTGAGAGCAGAGGAGATAAGTTAATGCAAATATTCTTGAGGAAAAATGCGACCAGTTTGAGCTTGTAGTCAGCCTTCCCTGAGTAGTTCTGCTTTAAATATGCTTATTAGCATGTTCTGTTTATCAAAAGCTTCCTAACACATGTTAATGAGTTTAAACTACATGGCCAGGCAGCGAGGGACCACTCCCAAAATTAGTTAATCAACACTTGAGAGTCATCATTTGTCATCATTTGATCAGCTTCTTCTTGCGCGTAACCAAAAGCAAAGGAGAGAACATTAGGACTCACTGTGCTGAAATAAAACTGCTGCATGTAAATTGGTTAAATTACTTGAACAAATTTGGTGTCTTGTGTTCATTTGAGACTTTAGCTCCAATCAACAGCAGGTTTCACTGACCACATGTTTACTGCCGCATGTTAATCTTTAATTGGTCAGATAAAATTCCCAAAAGATTTGTCATAAAAAGAAAGTAAGTCTTTATTTTCGTCTAAAATCTCACTGCCCTCTGCGGTGCTTCTATGTCACCTCCTCCAGGTGTCCTGACACGTTCACAGCTTTAGGTGCTTCCTGTTCAGTGGTTCAGAACTTGTTTGTTCTTTAAAGTAAGTTTTGACACATCCAGATGGAGCTAGATGGATAGCGGTGCGCATTATCGTTTGAGAGATATCTGTTTGTGTTTATGGCAAATGCCAGATTAATGCAACCGCAGCAAAAGAAGTCACAACTGCAGACGTTAAAGATAGAAATAACAAAGTGCTCTGTAACAGCAGCACTCAAATCGCTGCAAAGTACAAGCAACACATGCCTGGATTTGTCCGGCAGAGATGGACCAGATGGTCGTTCTGCAGGCGCGAGACGTCCCGATCGTAGTAAGTTGTATTCGCTTTTCCCCTCACCTCTCGGGACTCGCAGACTCTCGTTATTGTTGTTGGCTGTTGTTCCCAGCCTGCAAACTCAGGGAGATATTTAAAACCTCATTACGTTTGCTCTGATTATCAGAAAAGAAAAAGACAAAGTTGAAACCCTCTCTGCACGAGTAGTTTGTGTCTGCCAGCATCAAACTATTCAAAGTATAACCATCATAATCATTTCCTGTAAATCTGTTTAACAACTAAGAGGGTTCAATCACTCTCCCTGAGTACGTTCACCGTTCACAGCTGATAGACCAACAGCCAGGCCCCGGCTTGATTAACTGGGAGCTATTCAGCTTTTGTCAGAGCTGATAACAAACTGTTTGTGCAGCAAAAGCTTCCTGACACGTGATAATTAGTTTAACACCAAAAGATGGATAGACAGAGACTGAGCCCCACTCCCCCAAAAATAAAGCAGAAACTCTGACTGGACGATCTTTGTCTCCATCTGACCAGAAGCTACAGACTAACACAACTTTAAATGAGGGCAAATGACACTTTCACTGTGTTGAGCTCAGTCATTTAGGTAAATAGCATTAAGTCGTTTTTAGTGTCCATACGGAGTCTTCAAACTGATTTCCTCATAAAAACACTACAGGACTTCACATCTGAGGCCAGCGCTCAGTGCCCCAGTTTATCTTTTAAAGTAATCGATACAATTCAGGGAATCGTGCTTCATTATTTTAGGTATTGTTGTTAATGTCACTGTTACTCTGCATCACCTCCTCCAAATTTTCTGACACTTTCAGACCAAACCTGAGCGGACTTTTTATTTCTTTTGTGGCTCGGCAGCCACAGCTCTGTCACTTCAGGTGTTAATTAATTCAGCTGTTTGTCAAAATTGGATTAAAACTTGATTAACAAACTTATAACGACCCGAGCTTCTTTAACCGTGACCTGTTCTGCTTTTTCATTTTTGAAAGAGCCTCTCGTCTTTTTAACACTGTGTCGTGCTTTGTCCCTTTGGTTTTGAGACTTGAAACCTATTCGGGTGTCGTTCTCTCGCATTTATTAACACTGTTCATGCTCAGCAGGTGTTTAAGATACGATTTTCCAACTCATGACGTAGATTACAGCCCATGGGCGCACACAGCGGAGTAGTTTGGTCTGTTTTCATCGCGTTCTTCCTGCCAATGTCACCAAATGACACGATGAGCATTTGAACTGTTACTGAGAACATTTTGACCCCAATCCAAGTCTAACATTGTGTATGGATGGACATGAAAGCTTATTATAACACCTGAGAGAACAGCCACACTGTTAATTTTGCTGGAAATAATTTGGTCTGTCTTTAACTCTCAACACTGCCTCTGTCCTTGTTTGCATTGGGACCTGAAGGAGCATCTGCACGTGAAAAAGGCGAATGACGTCAGACCTAACGATCAGATCATGTTGCAGATAATGTCTGGGATGTTTTTATTAACTGTCACCGTCATAAATTAAACTCTGCGCGCTAAAAACCCCCAAAAGTGCTTCAGACTGCTCTGAGTACTGTCACACACATAAAGTACTGCCCCTCAGCCGGCTTCCTGAAGCTGGCATATGAAAGTGAGTCTTTTTGTTTCAGAGTATGAGAGTTTGATGCAGAGGTGGACGTGAGCAGAGCAGGTCCGTGTATTAAAAGTTTTCATATATTTTGTGTGTTTGTGTTTCAGGCCTGACAGACTGGGAGGACGACGAGATCCTGGCGTCGGTGCTGGCGGTCTCTCAGCAGGAGTACCTGGACAAAATCAAGCACCAGAGCGCCGCCATGCATCGAGAGAGAGAGCCGTCACCCGACAGCAGCTGATAACCGGCCCGATACGCACAAAACAAAACAAAAAACACGCGCACACACAACAATGACCCTTCAACCCCGGTATCCCAACCCCCACCACTACTCTCCTGCCCCTCCCCCACCTCACCTCTGACCCACTGAAGGAGCTCCACCAGGGAAAAAATAAAACATCCAACAATGATGCACTTTTTTTTTTTTTTGGTTCCTCATCGGCTCATATCTCTCTGTTTCCACTCCGTCGACTCTTTCCTCCTTCCCATCTCACTTCCTCTTCCTCGCCTCTTTTTTTCTGTCTTTTCGTTTCCTGGTTACCACTCAGACGGAGCTCGGTCTTAACGCTGACTCGCCGTCAGCTGTAATTTGTACTTTTTGACATTTAAACATCGTTCTGGGCAGCTTTGAATTTTAATCCTCGTGTTTAGGGATGTACTGAAATATTGGCGGGACATCTGCATCGCCTGCTGCCGACCTTACTGACTGCCGTATGACGGCGTTCAGCGACGGCGGTGGCAGACGTTTGCGCATTTGTTTCACTTCAGTTTCGTGCTGGCTAAATGTATAAAAAGTAGTGATATGAAGAGCTGAAAGACTTTAAGTTTTGATTCAGTGACATTTTTTGTTGTTTTTATACAATGAAGGTTCCTTTGCATAAATAAAATAAAATAATTAATAAAAAACTTAAATAAACAAACATTGGTATCAGTATCAGCCGTAGGGCAAATTGTACTTGTAAACACTGGCCCAGAATTTTGCAATCGGTACATTTCTACTTTTTGAAATCAGGCCGTTAGCTCTGCAGCTAACATCATCATTGGTTTGAATGAAGAATGTTAATCAGAAGTGGGGGGAAAAATGGCGGCCAGTTGGTTGTTTGTGTGTCAGGGTCCTGGAGGCTAACGCTATTACCTGAAGTCTTACACCACTAACAAGCTACATTTACAGTTAGCTTAATTAAAGAAGGTGTTTCTGTTAGCTTTTTTTTTTTCCTCCCCACTTATCATAGCACACGTTATGCTAGTTACAATTGTTTCTTTGGCCCTTTTGTTACTCATGCTGGCAGCCATTCTGCGTCAGGGAATGACTGCATTTTAAAACTTGATCATGCTAATCAGGATTGGAAATATTTAACAATGTTAAGGTTAAGTTAGCATGCTCGTCAGTGAGCAGGCTATCACCTGAAGTCTTACTCTGTTTTAAGGCTAGGTCATTAGCATCGCTGCTAATAAGCGGAGTCGTTGTTAGCTTAGCAATCAGTAGCAAAGTAGTAGTTTCTCCCTCTGGCAGTTGTTTTGCGTGAAGATTGCTAGTCCCATAATCATTGTGTTTAGGCTAAGTTACCCAAAGTCTTTAGCGAGCAAGCTATCACACAAAAAAGTCTTATTATGTTTTAATGCTAGCTAAGCTTAGCTTGGCTGTAAAAAGCCAAACCAACCCCCCACCGCTACTGGCGGCCATTTTATGTCGACACATTTACTTTCTAAAACAGAAAAAGCGCCTCCAGCTTCACGGCCTGTAACATCCCCCCACACCCCATTCCTCTTTTTGTCTTTCTCCTCTTCCTCCTCTACCTTCATCATCATCATCATTGGACTTATTTAGCTGCATGTTTAATTGACCACGACCAATATCATCATAGAGAAAAAGCGTCAAATTTAAAAAAAAAACAAACAAAAAAAAACAGAGAAAAATAGAGAATTGTCATACTTATCCTCTTAATGATTGATTACTGTTGTTATTATTAATATAAGTTTGTTTTATTTTATTTTCTTGTTTGGGATGAAAAAACTTTTTTTCTTGGAATAAAAAGAGGAAAATGTTTCTGAAAAAATGTGGTTTCTTTTTTTTTTCCTTCTCCTTTTCACTAAAGTGTAGCCAAAGTGATGGAGGTCATTCTATTATACGTATAAAAACACCAGAACGAGAGAGAGGGTAATATACTGAAAGAAATCACAAGTTTGAATCCAGATGATGAAGAAGTTGTGGTTTAATGATTCTGCGATGGACCTAAATTTACTCTTTACACTGTAAAGAAGACATTTGATGACGTTGCCTCCACTTTTTTACACATGACTTGTATATGAACAAAGACGTGGTTTGATGAAGAGGTTCTGGGTTTTTCCAATTGTAGCTCTTGTAAGTCGTATAGGTAGAGGTCACCCTCACTAACTTCTGACACAAAGCCAGTCCTTTTGTTCTGGAAACAGGGATGAAATATGACGGGAAGCAGTCGGTTCACAAAAGAGAAGCAACAGTTAACCTTGCTTCACAAACACAAAGTTGAACCAACAAAAAGCCAACACTATATTACTGTGATTAACGAATGCAGCTTTCTCTCTGACCTTCTCTCTGTTCCTTTCTGATTTACAAATTAAACACTGAGTTCAAGTAAGAATATGAATATCAGTATTTTTATAACCAAATGACGTTTATGAGCAGTTGCTTCTGTTTGCTTTAGCACCTCAGAAACATGAGAAAGGTGGGGGGAGTTTCAATCAAAGTTTGGGAAATGAACTCGAAATTTTAAGTTATGAATGGCAAAAAATAAAAATCAGTGGCAGAAGCAAGCTTCTGTAGCCTGGTGTTAGAGCTTGACCATCATGTAACTACAGTGCTGAGTACTCATCCTCTGACAAGGGCCACAAAGTATTACTGGTGAAATTGAGGTTTGTGAACAAATTCATCTGATCACGACTTAAATCATTTTCTGCATTAGCAGTGGAGTAAAATCTGCTTTGTCCTCCTTACAGTCCTGAGTATGATCCATTTTCACCAGTTCGCCAGAGAATGAGACATGGTACTCAAAGAAAGGTCAGATCTGGAAGAACAGCAAAATTTTTCAAACATTAATTTGAGGCAAAGCTTTCAGTAGCTTTTATTAAATTTGAATGGTAGTTGTAAACATGCACGCTACTGCTTTAAAATTAAACTTCTCAAAACTTTATCCCCCTACAGGTAATTAAACCAATAAAAACAGTTGCGATTTCTCTTTTAGTCCAAAGAAACCAGTTTAAAACAATAAATAAAAGCTATATTTACAGCACTGAGCTGTGATAAATTAGACACACATAGCACGTAAATAATCCTATATCTAGTATGAGCACTATCAGCAGCAAAGGTGTTTTAAAGGCTTATTTTGAGGCACAGTCAGCTTTTTTTATTTAAACATGACTAAACTTCCTTTAAAGCAATTTATATGTTCCTGTAAACGCTAAAATTAATTTTAAAAAAGTCCTGCAGGATGGTTTAAAGTCTAAGAAATCTGAGGTTTTAGCTTCGTGCTGGGGGAAAGTTTAAAACTTTTTAAAAATCTGACGTCAGTTAAATGATGGGATTACTTGATTCTGTGGTAAGAAGCTCAGACTGAGCAGCTTCATTAGGTTCAGGGGCAGTCTGCGGTCCTCTCGGCCGGATTCTTGGCACTCACTTGGTCTTATTTTGACCTTCTCGTAATTGTCGCTTTCACAGGAAAGCCGTTTAAAAATACCGCATTTATAATGAGGCGCGACCCCAGTCAGCAGGTAACAAAACTCGGTCACTTTGACAGAAGCTCAACAAAACCAACTCTTTGAGGAACCGCTGGTTTCGGTGTGTGCGCGCGTGCGTGTCTCTGAGGGGAAACCGCCCCGCTCTTTCCCGTCAAGATATCAGCGCGCGCTTCCTCCGGTAGTTCGTTGAAACGAATTCTACGAATTCTTCTCGCGGGATTTGAATATTCATGAAGGCGCGACTTGAATGTAGCCGGTTCAAAACATTGAGCACACGGCTCCGTGCTGATTGGACGGTGAGGCATAGTGGGCGGGGCTCCGCTAGATTACTATAAATAAGGAACAAAACACTATAGTAGAGCAACGAAGGCGGTCAACAGAGACAGAGCGAGTCAGTTAACAGGGTTTTAACTCTTCTGTGAACGCGTTTCCACCGCATTAACCAGGAGTAAATAACTTCTAAAGGACTTTTTCTTTGACTTTTCTGGGAAAATCATCATTAAAAATCTGAAGCGCTATTCCGCCTACAGGAGAATGGACTTTTATTAACTTCAACTAAACGGACCACTTTACAAAATGCTGGATAAGAGAGCCATGGAGTTCGACTTGGAGGAAGAAGTCCGAGGAAAGAACGGTGAGAACTACAAGAAAGGTTATATGTGTGATTAAAAATGTCAAATTAAGACGTGTAAACTGGTTTAATTTGCCTCCAAAACGCAGTCGCTGTTTTTGCACGCTGCAACCAGACTGCATGCAAAAAAACAGCGACTTTAACAGCCCGGTTCGCGCTCAGGTAGCGCACTTTGGCTAAATTAGAGCCGCTCAGCAGCTGCGAAACGTTTAAAAAACGCTGAAATTTAAAAAGGGAAACCGTTAAAATGGCGCTTTTAAAATATTAAGTCCCACAGGATTTGTTGGAGTGCATTGGTACAACATTATAAACGAAATTCAAGTTTTCGGTTATTTTATTTGAGAAACTGGAATATCAGACAGATATCAGTTTTAAATTAAAAATAAATGTGCGCAGTGACGTTTTTTGTGTACAGTGGTAGAAACCTTATGGTATTTTGAGTTTGTATAGGTTTCTGTTGTCTTGTTGGGGAATGTACGGTCTGTAAGTGTGAGCCATGCACTAATGTGACTCTTGTGTTTTGGCCCTCAGTGAAGGAACCCTTCCTCAGTCAGTATCGCTGCGGTCCTCTGCTCGGCAGCGGAGGTTTCGGCTCCGTGTTTTCAGGCCAGAGGCTCTCCGATGGACTACAGGTAAATAATACACGCCTGTGTTTGTTCATTTATAAGAGATGCGCTTTTTCTCCATTATTATTGCTCGAGAATTCGATTTTTATTTAATATTTTACTCCTTTTTTGTCCATCCAGGTTGCCATTAAGCAGATTGCCGCTGACAGAGTTCAAAAGTGGACCAGACTGGTGAGTGATACTTTTTTCTTTTTTACTAAATGTGTACAAAAACGCACGAGGTGTTTTGAGTGACGCCTGTAAACAAAGCTCAGATTGTTTAGCTCCGCCCTCTGCCGGTGGCTCAGATGAACTGCAGCTGTGGGCGGTGGTTGGGAAATGTGTAACGTCACGGTTTGGTAAATGACACCTCAGGATTTCCCCACTACCACCACCACCTCTTTAGTCATTTATTATTCATTGCGAATTCATTTGGGTTTCCCCACCAATGCAAAAAGCACCTGAAGCCACCTGCAAACGAGGATTCAGGGCACAAAAACACCAGGCTGGAGTTTCTGATTTTAAAACCCAAATGTGTGACTCAGAAAGTCCTGAAAACAGAGTCAGTTAATTTGCATATTAGTATCAGGCATTGTGATTCCCGCTATGACTCATATTTTTTAAAGGAGGCGGTAAAAAATAACCGATTCATTTAAAAAATAGAAATAAAAAAAACAACAACAACAAAAATTAAGACTAGGTCTACTTTAACAGGTTATTTCTATATAATTTAATAATCTTCCTCTTTCCTCCCCTCAGCCAGATGAGGTCAATCCCGTTCCGATGGAGATTGCTCTGCTGCAGCAGCTGTCAGAGGACGGGGGCCACCCTGGGGTCATCCGCATGCTGGACTGGTTTGAGGTGGAGGGGCGGGGCTTCCTGCTAGTGATGGAGAGGCCGCCGCACTGCCAGGATTTGTTCGACTTCATCACGGAGAGAGGAGCGCTGTCTGAAAGCCTCGCACTCAGGTTTGCGCTCCCGTCCACCACCTTTGAATGATGCTACTGCGTTCTGCTGTGGTCATTGACATTTTCGTTAACGTCCTGGTTCTTGGTTCTTCCCGATAGGATTTTCCATCAGGTGGTCGAAGCGCTTCGATTCATTCACTCCCGTGGCGTCGTGCACCTGGACATCAAAGACGAGAACATAGTGGTAGACACGAGAACGATGGATATCAAGATCATAGACTTCGGGTCGGGGGCGGTGCTTAAGGACACACCGTACAGAGAGTTTCAAGGTACCCAGTCACTCTAAACCCATAGCTTCTTCTCACCCTCCCCCTACAAAATCCATCTCAGTGCCTCCAAGTTTCACGTTGTAACCCTCCTCTCCTCACTTCCTGCGTTCTCAGGAACTCGGGTCTACAGCCCCCCCGAGTGGATTGCATCGCAGTGCTACGAGGCCGTCCCCCTCACCGTCTGGTCTCTGGGGGTTCTGCTCTTTGACATGGTCTGCGGCGACATTCCCTTTGAGCACGACATGGAGATTTACAGAGCCTGCCCCAGTTTCACCAGGCGGGTGTCTACAGGTGAGCATCAGGTTCTTCTCAGCGGGAGTTTCCTCCTTCACAATGACTGTGGGGTTCAGGGTCACATGACCCCCTCCTAAATGTGTGGTCCAGTTTTTCACATCCTTTCTCTTTTGTTTTTCCCACCAGGATGTCAGTCTCTGATTCGCTGGTGTCTCTCCTTCCAGCCGGAGGACCGTCCCACTCTGGAGGAGATCCTGTCGCACCCCTGGATGAAGGCAGGAAATGACAAAGAGGAGGAGGAAGAGGAGAGGGGAGGCCTGCGGGAGGAGCACGGCTCCCTGCCCTGTCAATCCCTGTGAAGTGTCGGGACTCTGGACTGTTAAGGACTTTAGGATCGCCAATTGGATGCGTTCCTGATCAGTTTCCTGTTTGTCACATTAAACCTGGCGGCACCCTCGTCTGGAAGTTATTTATCTCAGCTGGTTTGCCTATTTATTGATAATTTATTTTGGCCCGGAGTTCGTTCCAGCTGTTCCGGGACTGAAATTTAGAAGTTCGGACGGACAATGGCCCCCCCTACAGGACGGAGGTCACATAAGTAATCACAACGGAGCTGCTGCTGTGATGGAAGTCGCTGATCTGCAGCTCTTCTAATAATCTTTCGGGTCGTTTGAATCGACTCCAAGGACGACAAACACTGACTTTATTTATTACTATAACTTCTTCTTTCTTTTTTTTTTTTTATGTGCCACAGAAGAAATTCGACACAGACACCTGCTGTTACTTTACACCGTGAAGCTGAGTTTTTTGAGCTGATACTGCTTCACTTTTGATCTTAACACTGTTTTCAAAAGAAATTCAGCCTCTTTATATTTAATTTTTTTTTGTTTTTTTTGTTTGTTTTTTTAGCTGAAACCTGCAAGCTGTGACTTTTTTCAATCACGCTTCAGGTCACTGGTGCCTCGTCAAAAAGCACAAAAATGAGTCACTCTCAGTTTCAGCTTCGATTTGTCAGTAAAATGAAAATTCTGTGTTTTTAATATGGAAAAAAGACTTTTTCATTTTCTGATGTGAAGGTGGTTTCATGTTCAAGGTGGGGATTTTTTTTTTTCCCCACGTCCTGTTTTTGTTGCAGATGTGCTGCCTCTGTAGATACTTATGTATTCAGTTTTTTCTATGATGAAAAAAAAGTGACTCATCGGGTCACTTGGTTCAGTTTATTTACATTAAATAGAAAGTTTGGATCAAAAGCAAAACAAAACCGATCCAACGTTTGAATAAAAGATTCATTCATTTCATCACGTTGTTCTGTTTTCTGTCTGACTGACAACTTTCTCTTTGTCTAACTTTCTACTTTCCAGACCAGGTTCCTAACAGACTTAAAAGATAAATTCTTGGTTTAGAAGATGTGTTTTTTTTTTTTTGTTTTTTTTTACATGTGCTCAGAGCGAACCCGTGAAGACAACGCAGTCCCAGAGCTGGACCTGCTAACTCTTCTTATGTGGACTCCAAACCAGCTGCACGAGGCTGGGCTGTGAGCACAGAGTCTGTGTCTGAGCAGTGCTTTTAATTTGCTTTTTCATGTAATAAGCTCCTGCACCACAACTAAGCAGTTAAATGTCTTCATTTATATTAAACACTCCTATGAGCTCAGAAGGACTGTGAGGTTATGTCACCTCAGTCTTGTGTCTAAGAGCAGAGATCAGTGTCTGTGGGAGGTGCAGTGCTTTTCCTCGCCCTTCCAAAGAAGCCCTGAGGTGAAGCTTCCGGGCAGGAAATGAACGTTTAGGACAAAAGAAAGAGAGAATCAGAAGAAACTGGTTTGAAACTTGAAGCGCTTGATCGGTGACTTGTTAAAACTGGAAATGCTGCCTCACTGCTCAACATGCATTCAAGTAGACTTACTGAAATACACGAGGCGCTTTACTGCGTTACTTTAAGCATGTACTGTACAGTGATCCAGCAGGAAAAACTACTTTTACAAAGAGAAACGAGATATAAAAAATGGGGCGATCGTGGCTCAAGAGTTGGGAGTTCGCCTTGTAATCGGAAGGTTGCCGGTTCGAGCCCCCGGCTTGGACAGTCTCGGTCGTTGTGTCCTTGGGCAAGACACTTCACCCGTTGCCTACTGGTGGTGGTCAGAGGGCCCGGTGGCGCCAGTGTTCGGCAGCCTCGCCTCTGTCAGTGCGCCCCAGGGTGGCTGTGGCTACAATGTAGCTGCCATCACCAGTGTGTGAATGTGTGTGTGAATGAGTGGATGTCTGGATATGTAAAGCGCTTTGGGGTCCTTAGGGACTAGTAAAGCGCTATATAAATACAGGCCATTTACCATAAAACAACGAATGTAGGTATCACAATGTGACAAATATGACATAAAATTATAACATAAGTATGTTTTTAGTCACTTAGTAACTGTAGTGACAGAAACGTCAACAAACTCAAGTGCAACTGTAAGAACCTTTGAGATAAAGTTATTAATCATAATTATTGAATACAAATTTAAATTAATAAGAGGAAAATTCAAAATTTGGGATTTACTGAATTAAACTGTGAGTGGGAAATTTAAAAATTATCAAATCAAAAACGTCCAAAATGAAATGATTAACATTAAAGATAAAACTTGACATTTTAATTTAAAAAATCAAATCCATGTAAATAAACACACTGTGGGACTAAAATGAAATAAATTAAAATTGATTGATTGTAATAAAAAAATCTAATATTTATGAAAAGGTATCATGGATGTGTCTCCTGTTTCACCACAACCCAAAGATGCCGTGTTGGACTGAGATCTGCTGACGGTGGAGGCCGTTTCATTACAGCAAACTCGTCGTCATGTTCAAGAAACCAGTTTGAGATGATTTGAGCTTTATGACACGGTGTGTTATCCTGCCTGATGGACCAATCAGAGGACGGATACAGTGTGGTCACTACTCAGGTAGGGGCTGTGGTGTTTAAACAAAGAGTGCCAAGAAAATATCCCCCACACCATGACACCACCAGCAGCCTGAACCACTGATACAAGGCAGGATGCTTTCATGCTGTTTAGGCCAAATTCTGACTCTAACATCTAACAATACAGCAAAAATAGAGCTGCTGTAGCTCGTGCACTTCAAGGTTCACCATGCTCTACACTCACAGATGCTCTTCTGCATACTGTGCTTTTAAAAAGTAGTTATTTGAGCTACTTTTGCCTTCACCTCGAAGCAGTCCGGTCTTTCCCCTCTGACCTCTGACATCAACGAGTCGTTTTCACCTGGATATTTTCTTTTCTGTAAACCCTGGAGATGGTTGTGCAGTAAAATCTCAGCAGTACCCCATCTGGCAACTATGCCATATTCAAAGTCAGTTGAATCACCAGTGTTACTCATTCTGATGCTCAGTTTGAAGGTACAGGAAGCAGATACAAAGAAAACATGAAGAATTAATCAAACATGATGTTTTTGTTGGAGTACCAGCAAAATAAAGAAGCAGAGAGGAAATTATTTGATTAACAGTTCAACAGTCTTTTGATTGATCAGGTTTCTTATTTTTTCTTTTTAAAGCAGTCAAAACAAATGAAGTGATTTTCACTATTTTTATTTAAAAAATCATAAAGTGAATTAAAATAAAAAAAAAGCAGACTGTAGTTCGTAAAGGTAATCTTTACCAGTGTGTGTGTGCTCGTTGATTGGATGAACGTCTCCTCCATATTTGACCAGCAGGTGGCGCTGAACACTCAAACCATCTGACAGGTGAGGTCCCACCAGCAGCCAATAGGAATGCTCCCTGCTCAACCTGGAGGATAAGGTTGTTCGTCTGTCCGTAGAGGAGGAGAGAGAGATGTCTCACTCTGACAGTTTCTCCGGAGCTCCTGGTGAGAGACCGTTTATGTCTCACACAGAAACCACCATCAACCAAACGGACCAATGAAAGGATCGCACCTGAGCGAGTGAATCCTGCTGATATAAAACTACTAAAAGCTACATGTCTGCGCTTTTTTTCCTGCTCGGATCAGACAGTTTTTATTTTTGAAATAAAAACAGTGTTTATGTAACAACACCCCAACAAATTATAAGAATAAGTCTGAGTTACGACTTTAAGGCATTATTCCATCTGCTGTTTGTGAGTCACTCAGGCACTGCTGTGTATTTTATTTAGATCAGTTACGGAGTTTCGACACAGCTATATGTTTAAAAATCAAATATATGAACACTAATATCCAGACCTCCCTCTCACCTGCCACCCTCTCCAGCTCTTCTATGATGACCCTGCGCAAATCACCCCAACTAGGAGTTATTTAGAAGATTCACTTTAAAGAAAACAAACTGGAGGCCCGATTAAAGTGGTGCCGCACCCTGGAGCCATGCCTTATCAGCATGGGCTTATCAGCAAGCACCTCGTGGCCACGACTTAACTCACGGAGCCTGGCTGGGGATAGCCCGAGTGAACTGCATAGGTCCACCCACCTGTGAGTACTGGCAGTCAAAATGGGGCTTATTTTATTTTATTTTATTATTTTACACAGAGAACCTGTACAGATGTATACAAAATCGCGAGTGTATATTTGTTCGGCTTTCTATTTTATTTTACAATACTTTTTTGGCACACGTGACCTTCCATAGATGGTCCTCCCTTCCTGCGCCCCGTTTTCTCCCACAGAGTGAGACCTCCTGCTCGCTGCTCCTGTCTCTGCAGCTGTAGTCGCTTCAGTTCCTGGACACCTCACATATTACACGAAGTATTCTTCTCCTCCTGATGATCCCGGTGGGTCCTCCGGTTGTTCCTCCGCAGCCTCTTCTCTCCTCCAGCCCAGTATTTGTCGGACGGCCCCGGCGCTTTAGGCCGCGCAGTACGCCGGAGAACGGGAGCTCCGGTGGGGTCTAAACTGAGAGCGTGGCTAGCTGGTGGGCTAGCGGAGTGTTAGCCGAGCAGGCAGCGGTGTAAAGGCTCGGTTCGTAGGGCAGCAAAGTTAGCGCAGCATGGCCGTGGGGAACCTCAGCAAGACGGGAGAGGAGAAGACAGCGAGCCGCGGTCAGAGTGAAGGTGAGCAGTCCTCGGAGGGAGAGCCGGGAGCTGGGATAACTTCACACGGCCCTCACGGCTCCGAGCCTGGGTCAGTGGGTGAATTAGACTTGGAGGGATTGAGCGTTTAAAAACAATGAAATTGAACTTAACATAAATTATTAAATATAATAAAGTTTCTAGGTCTGTTTTAGCAGAGCGGTGGAGGCTAGCTAACTACCTGCTAAGCCAACCAGAGTAAAGAGACTTAACGACGACTTTAAACTAGTTAACCAGAAAAGTTCAGCGGTTAGCTAGCTAGCTAATGCCGACAGTCAGGTGTTTATTAAATAAAACTTTAGGTGATTGTAAACGAGTGAAACATAAATAGTAGCCCCAGCAGGTAGCGGCTAACTCAGCAGCTAACTAGTCAGTGTCCGTTAATGGGCTCTTGCCTGGCTGCTAACGCTAACACACTGCCATGATCAAGGTGCAGTGTGAAGGTGTGTTAGTGAGCGACGGCTGGTGACGTGGACTTTTAGCCCAGCGGAGTTTGTGGTTTAAAACACACACTCGCCTATTCCTCTGCAGAGAACACACACTCTACTGTGCCCATTCCCCCCTCCCCTCCTTCTTAGTGTGTGTGTGTGCGCGCGCGCGCAGGCCGGGCCAGCCAGGGAGACTTCAGAGCCAGGTGTACTCAGGTAGAAACTTCCGGACACTCCCTTGGAGCAGCAGAGAACCCGTTCTAGCTGATAAACGGCTGTTTTCTAATCAGTTTAAAAATGCTGATATATGTCACACCTTTGGCACGCCTGAGTGGCTTCACACACATTAGGACAAGAAATAGACACAGCATGCAAACAGTCACCAGAAGAAGTTCCAGGGAGGAAAAACTGGTCCACTGTTTCGTACTTCCATAACAGACGCATGCTCCCACTGGGCCTCTGTGGTTTTACTGGTCTGCATGAAGCTGATATATTCATTACTCCATACACAGTAAAGCAGACAGCTGTGTGATGCTCTTGTTGAGTCTGTGCCATGAAGAATTAAGGCAGGTATGAATGTAAACGGGGGGTATTAGCAACCTGTGCTTAATAAAGAAGCTGTAATATGAGCTATAGAAGCTGAAGATGCTGTTTTAGTGGTGATGAGCAGATTTCTGTACCAAGTCTTGACTGCAGCTGTGACTTCACTGTTCACAGATGTTCTTACATTACTGCTAACTCAACTTTGGACTCCTGCGGGTTCAGAGGATGACAGATAGATTTGTCATAGATATAAGAGGAAGAGCAGGAGCATCTCTTGGTCCTGAAGGTGCAGAGCTACTTTGAAGTAAGGTGGTGGTGTTGGTGGTGCAGGACTCGACAGTGTGAGCTTTCACTCATGTCAGCACGCCAAGCAGGCTCAGTGTCTCTCAACAAGGTGAAGGTGATGCAGCCTTCCTCCTCTGCTGTTTCCCATGGCCATCTAATGGACCGCATTGGACCCTTTGACAGGCCGGTCTTGGCCCCCGTGCTGCATGTTTGACACCCCTACAGTACAGTGTTAAAGTTGCTTTTAGATGGAAGTAAAAGATAAGAAAGCTGCTGCTCCTGATAATCGATTGAGTGTATTGCTGATGGATAAAAACTTTGCACTGAGGTTTAATCTTCCATCAATGATAAACCGATCAGTCAGCCAGGGGTGGCTTTTTACAGGCTCATCACTTTTTTTAAACTTAACATGCTCTGCAGCATATGTTACCATGGTGATATACCACCCTTATTAGTTTTTTTTTTTGTTTTTTTGTTTGTTTTGGTTTATTAGTTCATTTTATTTGTTCGGTCCGCTCAAGTTCTGTTTGGTTTCTTTGTGGCCCACAAAATACCCCTGATGCAGTCACATGATCCTAAAGCAGAGCACCTAAACTTCGCTGCTCTTCTGTAAAATCTCTTCCTCGTATGAAAACTGTGTTGAACCTTATGGTGAACTCTTGTCCTGCAGTTAACAGACGGTTGAAGTACATCAGCCTGGCCGTGCTCGTGGTCCAGAATGCATCGCTCATCCTCAGCATCCGGTACGTCCGCACGTTGCCAGGCGACCGCTTCTTCACCACGTCGGCCGTGGTGATGGCGGAGGTCCTGAAGGTCCTGACGTGTCTGGTCATCATCCTACTGCAGAAGAGATGTGAGTTAATCCCACTGAGCTGCTTTCTTGGCTGTAGAGTTAGAAGAGTTAGTTGTAGCCTCGCAGGCTTTTGTCGCTGCTCTTGTTTGAAAAAACTGCATTAAAAAGCAGCTATTTTGATATAATTGATTAATCATCTTAAGGAACTCCAGACATTTTTTTTCCTAAACTATACATGCCAAGCTTCTCTTTGCAGTGTTCGATAGACAAAATAATTAATTTATTTTAGGAGATGATATGAAAATGAATTACTTGGTTAGTTACAGGAATATTCTTTGCTTGTAGGTGTGAGGGACGGCTTTAAATTCAAATAATAATTTTATTTGGGTGGAGGTAAAACAGCCCTGACCAACAAAGCAGCAGCTTCCTCGTGTTATAATTATTCATACTAAATAAATACTCCAAAAACTAGTATTTCCATTTAAAACTAACAAGGGCAATTATTTACATTTCATTATTTTAACCCCGTTTGGGTCTAAGATGCAAAGCAGCCTCCTGTCACTAGGTGGCAGCACCCCATCCCTCAATTTTGGGCCACTTACTCGAGCATGGTTTACTTTTTATTGCCCTACGCTGTCAGCATAGACCTGAGCTGTTTCGGAGGCTACGTTCAAAGATCAAAGGTCAGCAGGTACAACACCAGCCTTTAGCTCCGCCCCTTTCTCTCTGCAGTAAACGTGAAGGAGATGGTGTACTTCCTGATTGACGTCATCGTGGTTCAGTACAAAGACACTCTGAAGCTCGCCGTTCCTTCTCTCATCTACACTCTGCAGAACAACCTGCAGTACGTGGCCATCTCCAACCTGCCGGCCGCCACCTTCCAGGTCAGACCGCGTTCACAGAGAAGGCACTCGAACCCGCCTCGTCATGTCTGTTCTTATCGAAACAGCCGGGTGATTAAGCGGTTTGTCAATTGACTGAAAAATTTGGCATCTTATTATAAACTGAAAGGTTTAATCAAACCAATAACAATGTTATAGATCTGTTCTGTCATTTGATTCTAGTAGGATATAATTAATATTTAACATGAATGAAACTTCTAATAGTAATTTTATTTTATACTGTTCATATTTTTTGGCATTTTTCTGATATTTTAGGAACAATTTTCTTTACACATTTTTATCTCGAGCTGCCGAGTTCTTTAGTTTAGTACCTTTAATAACTTGTAAAACTTTTAATGCACAGATTCACAGACACTGAGATTTAATAAAGGCTTCAGATTTGTGTACATTCGATTAAACGCAGTTAAATGGTGGCTTCCTGTCCCTCCCTCAGGTGACATACCAGCTGAAGATCCTCACCACGGCTCTGTTCAGCGTGCTTATGCTCAGGAAGTCTCTGTCCAGAGTTCAGTGGATTTCTCTGCTGCTGCTGTTTGCTGGAGTCGCCATCGTGCAGGTGAGCTTCCACCACCTGCCGTTCCCCAGAAGCCCTGAAATTTAAGTTAAGAAATCAGGCGGCGTCTTTGTGTAGCCACAGTTCACAGAGAGGTTTATTAAGCGTCTCGGCATGTTTCTGTGGCTCCAACTTTTAATGCTGAAACAAGCTGCTGTGTTTGTGACGTAGGCGAGGTGACAGAGAGGGCAGGAAAATGTGGTTGAGGGGAGCGAACAGGGATGGGCGTAGTTAAGCTCTTCAGTCGTAATCGTGTGGGAACCTTTTAGGGACGATGTTCCCCGTAAACATGAAGCCCGGCTCGAACCGATGCTGACGCATTGATCGTCTCTCTGCAGGTGCAGCAGGAGGGCAACAAAGAGGCGTCGGTGAAGGACACCTCCAATCAGAACTACACCGTCGGCTTGGTTGCCGTGGTGATCAGCTGCTTGTCGTCGGGATTTGCCGGCGTATACTTTGAGAAGATCCTGAAGGGCAGCTCCGCCTCCGTGTGGGTGAGGAACGTGCAGCTGGGGATCTTCGGCACAGCGCTCGGGCTGCTGGGACTTTGGTGGAATGACGGCGCCGCCGTTGCCGAGCGCGGCTTCCTGTTCGGCTACACCAGCATGGTGTGGTGCGTCATCTTCAACCAGGCGTTCGGCGGGCTGCTGGTGGCCGTGGTGGTGAAGTACGCCGACAACATCCTCAAGGGCTTCGCCACCTCCTTCTCCATCATCGTCTCCACAGTGACATCCATCTACCTGTTCGGCTTCCACGTGGACATACTCTTCACTGCGGGGGCGGGGCTTGTCATCGGCGCAGTCTACATGTACAGCCTCCCCAAAGCGCCCGGCAGCTCGGCATCCCCGAGCTCCTCCTCCTCCTCGTCTTCCTCGTCCGAGAAGACGGACAGAGACGCCGAGATGGAGGCGTTTCTGCCAAAGTCAGTGCTGGTGAAGTGATTCCTGTTTCTCTCTGCTCTCTCTCTCTTTCGGGCATCTCACTTCCTGTGTGCTCTTGGTGGGGTCAGAGGTCAAACTGGGCATCTATCAGAAAGAAAGAGGTTCATCTGCTGCTCGCTCACCTGCTTCCTCACCCCTCTGACGGCCTCCCGAATCATCCTCCTCCTGACGTCCTGCTCGCCTTTTCCACACCTCCTCCTGCGCTCAGCCCTCCCTCCTGGCCTCCTTCTTTCCTTCACCTCCTAACTTCCTCGTCTCATTGGACTATAGGATACTGCACTTTCTTCTCCTCCTCCTTTCTCCTTTCTCTGCACCCCTGAACAAAAAACACACACCTCCTTGCTTCCTTTCTCCTCCTCCAGTAATGTAAAGGAGGAGAAGATGGCCTCCTCAGACCTAAAAACTAAACCACATGCATTGTGATGCAGAGGAGAGCTGCTCCCTCCTGTAACGTCCTCCTTTTTGGAGGATGAGAGGGTGAGGAAGGTTTGGGTTTTTACCCCTCTCTCCCTCTCTTCTATCCTGCTTTTTCCTCCTAATCACTAATCTCTCCTCTCTCCTCCTCAGAGCTCAGGGAGGCGTGTCTCCTCCCTCTGCTGTCCACATCACAACCTAACTGCTCAAAGCACAACGGCAGCAAGAGGAAGAGAAGGAGGAGGATGAGGAAGGAGCAGCAGAGTGTCAGAAACCCTCACCACCCTCAGTCTGTTTTCTCCTCTGCGGCGTCTCGCCGGCTCTGCCTTAAAACTCTTTAGTAAATGAAAAGAGAACCGCCTTACGCTGAATATCGATCATATGTTGATTATTGTTGTTGCTGGTGGAGGACAACGGCAACCGTAGCCTGATCGAAAGTTTTCACTGTGCAGCCCCCGTACATTTAAATTCCACCTTAAAACAGGAAAAAGGGACAGTTTCTATGGCAGCCCAAAGTGTTCAAGCAAAAATGTAACTTTGAATAAGTTCTTTACATGTTTGTATACAAAATTTACACAGAAGTAAAGTAGCTTGAAGTGATGTAAGAACTTTTCAAATTGAAAGCACATTTTTAACCTAAAGGAAGTTCAGTGTAAATTACAAGAATTTAAAATAAAAACGCAGCATTTGTAAATAAAAGTCACATAAATCGAAGCAGAATCAGAAAGTGACATTTAGAAAGATGAAGTGATAAAAGTGTCATTATGAAATGCATTTTTCCCTCAAGGAAGACAAAACCACAACATTTAATTAAATCCAGTCAAAAGGTAAATTAAAAAATCAACATTTTGAAACTTGAAAGTTATTTAGTCTTATTCTATTTTTCTGCAATAATCAGAAATGAACTAAAGTCATTTATCTGGGCTGTAATGAGTTTTTGGCTCATTTGTAGTCGTCTTCACGGCAGCTGGTATGTTGACTGTTCTTGACTAAAAAAGCTAAATATGTGGAGAAAACATAGTAATAATGACTAAAACCATAAATAACTCTTTGCTTTTGTTCAGACCTTCCTTTTTTGTCTCTAATTCTGAAGTTCTCTCAGAAGTCTGCTTCCTGTTTGCCGTCGTTGTTGCCCGTTTACTTTTCTCGGCTGCACAGTGAAAACCTCCGGGGTAAATCGTTGCTCCTCCGGGTGCGTCTCCGCTGAGGGACTGTTTGTGTTGGTGCCTTTTCTCCTCATCTGTACAGAAGCCATACGACTGTGTTGGTGTAAAGTTTGCAGTGTACAGTTACGGGACTCTCCGGGAGGCTTTGCTTTATCTGCAGCTCCCGTGTCGGCGGGAGCGGGGAATGTGCTCGTTGATTGGAGCACCTTTAAACTACGATCATAGCGTGATGTTTGTTTGTTTTTGCCAAAATGTCCTGCCGCAGGCGTCTTGTTGAAGAAGGCGTCCTGCGGTGGCGTCCTGAATGTTTTTTCTGCTCCTCCTGTTTGTCTCGATCACGTCGAGGCAGTCGTGGATTTTTATTTTTGTGTGTGTGTCCGAGCTGCTTCTCGGTGTTTACGTTGTTCAGCTTTGGGAGGAGAGGTTGAGTCGTTTTGGTCTCCTGATCTCTGCAGCAGGTTAAGATTCTGTGATTACAGTAAGTTTTGTTTTTCCTCACATCCACCACCGTCACCGTGTAGCAGTTTGCCCCTGTTGTTGTTTATTTAAATCCTGCCAGCACTTGATTTAACCCCGTCTCTTCACGCTGGCCTGTTTGAGCCCCCGATTGGACTGATTGATCTGTTAACACTCTGTTATAAGCCAATTACATTAGCCATCAAAGCACCTGTGTGGATGGTTTAAAGTTGGAGTAAAGAAAAAGCTCTAAATTAAAAAGGAGCTGGAAGGAAAGCTGGCTGTGTGCAGATAAAATGCTCCATCTTTAATGTTTTTATACAGGCACAGCATTTACTGAACTACATTTCATTTAAAGCAGTTTACAGGTTATTATTGAAAATATAAATCTACTAATAAATCTTGTCGATTAAGCAGCTTAGCATAAGTTTCCGTGTGAAGTGAGATGGTCTGCACTTCAGGCTCTTGTCACCACAGCACTGTAACTACAGCTCGTGACAAACCAAACTGCAGGAACTGTTACTGCTGCTTGTATGAAGCACTATAACTGTTTCAGGCTTCATAATACACTATACATATATGCAGTGGGATCTGGTTATGGATGGAGATGATTGAAGGCCGCTGCTCTCACGAGTCAGCACTGAAGTCATGTTAACACCACCCACCACTACTTTGGGCTGCAGCAGCGCCCCATCGCTCTCTGTGCAGCAGGAAGTGGATAAAAAGGGGAAAGGGAGATGGATGCTAGCAGGCATCTGTCATGCTCGGCTGTGTCAGAGTAAACACGTATAACCAAATAAACTGCGTGACAGGCCTGTGGATGCTAACCTGCCTGAGGGGAAGGTGCACTCTGCACATTAATCTGGCTTCGTGTGCGTGTGTGCGTGTGTGGCGTTAAAGTGCCACACATAAGGGGCGAATGTAAGTGCGTCTTAGATTCGTTGTGCGTTCCTCACAGCAGCTCTGCAGATCTGTACAAGCTTCTTACTTAAAAAGAGTTGGGGGTTTTTTTTTCCCCTGTAGAATATTTTTCTTGAAAATGTTGCCAGTTTGGACTAAAGAAGTAGTTCGAGTTCTCCTCACTTACAGTTAAACCACTCATCTGTAGTGATGACAAACCCTCAAATACAAGTTCACTAACTGAACTTCTGATAGATGTTTTTATTGTGTCAGGAAAAAAACCCTAAATTAAACCTAAAGTGGGATAAATGTAGCTCACAGTTTAACATTTAGATTTAGTCTCTTTATTTCATGAGTTTGTGTAAAAACTCGCCCGGTGATCAAGAAACTGACCTGAGGACGGAGAAACAAGGAGACACAAACATGAAGCAAAATCTCCCAAAGCATAAAAATGAACATTTTTTCTGATTTCTTATCATAATGATTGAAGGCTCTTTTTCTGTTTTCAGTGTGAGATTATCGAAATCAAACTGTGAAGGGACAAAAAATGTTACGTTTATTTTCAGTTTTTGTAAAACAAGCAAACAAAAAACCTCCAGCTGACACTTTCTCTCTGGAAGTCTGAAACGAATATCTATGATAAATAATAATATATAAGCTGTTTTTATTTAATGTGGGAATCTTTGGGGTGGTGGTGAATGAAAGGAAGAGGAAACCCAGCAGGAAGCTTCAGATCTCAGCCAGAAGAAGCTTTTTGTTCGAAACTCTTCTTATGGTAATGACATGAATTTCTTGAGAAAATGAGTCCTTTGAGTTCTGTGCGGCTAATAAAGGATCGTTTCTGCACTTAGTAAATGTTATGAATTTTAAATTGTAGATGATCATTTTAATCTCAATCTGACATTAAAATGTCCTTATGTAGACATAACAGCTGATTTATATCACAGGAATTATGATGGGATGTTTATTTTTCATTAAACATCACATCATAAACTTTACATCTTTTTTTTCATCAAAGTTTTCTAATGAAAATATAAAATTTAATCCCAATTTTCTCTCTTGCAGTGGCTTTTTTCACCTTTTTAGAATAACACAACAGAACCTTTTTTCAGACTTTATTCTTCTTTATTCCCTCGAGGTAGAAACGATGATAAACATCTACCTCTGCTCTGTAAATAATCCTGTCACAACTTACAGATTCATAGAAAAATAACTTGTCGTTTGTTCCTCTTTACGTTTACTTTACCTTATTTTTCTCTACATAAAAACTAAAATATTGCAAATTATATTAAATTTATTTTATATAGAAAATGATATTGATACAGGCTGATATCACTTTATTTAATTACATGAAAATCCATATTTATTTTATTTTGTTTGATTTTGTTTAAGCACACGTTGAAATGCAGATAGTTGAACTTCAGTTTCCAGCTTTTCTCTCGGCTGACGCTCTGCAGCGCCTCCTGCTGGCAGTTTCAAACCAGATCCTCGGATCAGATCCTGCTGCGGTTGTTTTCCGAGGTTTGTTTGTCCTCGGTGGAGATCTGCCTACAGGATCTGGTTTAGTTTCATCTTCCTGTTGGTTTGACTTTGTGTGAAATCTGTGTGAGCGGGTTTCATCTCTGATCTGTTTGCACGTGATTGTTGATTTGTATCAATGCCTCTGAATTTGTACATACTTCCTTTGGTAAAAGTTTTATATAAATGGAGACATGGACTAAAAACTGTGCAGTTTGTCTTAATTTAAAGATCAGTGATAGTGAACGACACACAGTGTCTCCTCTCAGGTTCGAGAGAGACTATTTCTGAAAGTATTGGGAAAACTTCGGGAAAAAATCTGGGAATTTAGAAGATAAAATTGTGTAGAAAAAAAAAATCCTGGACTTCACAAGTCTTTAATCCTCCGTGGGAGTCGGCAGATAAGGTGTGATATTCCAACTTTTTTCTTCAAATATGGAGACTTTATTCTTCTTTCTCCCAGTTTTTTCCCAACAGTGCTCCCGATACTCCAGTTAGGAGAAGAATTAGTGTTCGGTCTTCTGGAAATCCTCTGTAAAGTAACCCAGCTCTGTCAACGAGAGGGAACAGAGCCCTTACAAGATCACAGGGAAAACGACGAATATGAGACGCTGGTTTAAACATAGATATTAATATAGAATCTCTTTCTAATCTTTTTTCCTGCAACTTTCTTTCTAGTTTATTACTTTTGGATATTTTGAGGGTTTTTACAGCGTATATTTTTTTTAAACAATATTTAGTTTCATACATTTAAACATTATAAAAGTTATCAGAAGTGATCACTCTCTTTATATGGACTTGTGGTAATCCACAAAGTTTAAGGGGGAAAAAATCAACTTTCAAAGCATAACAAGGGTCGGAGGAATCGGGTTTGGTTAGATCGACGAAACTTTAACAGGCTAAAGAATTTTGTTCGTCCTTCAGTATAATGATTGTTTTTTCTGGTAGCGCTAAAAACACCGACTGTCCAGGAGATAAGTGACGTTTTTTTAGAACTCTTATTGTTAAAGCCTCCTGTAACAGTAATGTTGTGTAACTGTAACTTATTATTTTACCTGTAATCTGTTTTTACGTACAGCTGAGACTCCGTTACATGTAATCTATTATATAAGCTACGTCCTGCAGCGTCGTCCTGCTGTATCATCAAGCTAAAAGAAAACTAACTCATTTGTACCTTATACACTTACAAGCCACTTTATTAGGTATACCCTGCTAATACTAGGTTACTTCCAGAATTGCTCTAATGCTTCATGGCAGAGATTCAGGAACACTACTCGGAGACTTTGGTCCGTATGGACGTGACGGCATCGCTCGGCTTCGCACGCGTGATGTGAATCTCCCGTTGCACCATATTTGATCGGGATCAGGTGACTGCACAGGCCGTTTGAGTGCGTCGTTATGTTCAAGAAACGACTTTGAGATGATCTGATCTGACATGGTGTGCGATCCTGCTGGAAGCAGCCATCTAAAGATGGAGCACTGTGGCCATAAAGGGATGGAGATGGTCAGCAGCAGTGCTCGGGCAGACTGTGGGATGTTTGTGTGGGAAAATCCAGCAGATCATCAGATTTTTAGAAATACTCACACCAGCTGGTCTGGCACAGAGTCACTTACTTCCCCTTTCTTCTTCACTCTGATGCTCAGTTTGAACTTCAGCGGGTCGTGTTGATCATGTCTAATTTCACTGCGTCGCTGCTACGTGATTGGCTAATTACATATTTATGTTAACAAGCAGTTGAACGGTTGTCCTGATAAATGGCGAGGATAGCACGCTAATGAGTCAGCAGGCCTTCAGTTAACGAGAACCCATTTGAACCACTGACTGCTTATTTAGATAAAACATTATTACAAAAAATAATTAGAATTGTTTTTGATGTTTGAGGTTACCTTCACGTTTTTATGTAAAAATGAAGAATTTTTTACATTTGCTTTTAAACATTTCCATTTTGAAATCATAAAAATGTTCCAGAATGATCTTGAAGTGTTCACAGGTGAACATTTCTCATTTCCAGCTTTATGTTTTTATTTTGGGACTCAAAATGATCCTTTTTTGTCCCTTTACTCATCCTTAATGTGGCCTCAGTTCCTCCTCTCTCTGAAGCCATTTAAGCTCCCTCTCCTTAAGGCGAGCACCCCCCCCATCCCCAGAAGCCAACTTTCCCTTCTCATTGGCCAGCTTTTGGAAGCCTGCAGAGGGGGCTCTACTTAGTGCCTGTAAGCTGTGAGCAGATGAACACTTAGTAACAAGCTGACAGCATTTTGTTACAAATGCAGCAAAACAGTTTGAAGCCCGAGCTTTTGGCTCATAGAGATTTCTTTTATACACTTTTATGTAATTACTAGAAACTTTGACCATGTTTAATATGAACATTCAACAGAAAACAAGGTCAAACACGATTCCTCATTAAGTAAAGCTTAAATACTGCAGTGCCCCTGTGATGTGATGACTGGAAGATTTGAAACATCCAGCGTGTGCTGTAGCAGCCAGGGTGATGTCTTTATCTAACCTCCTTTCCTCCTCCTCCTCCTCCTCCTCCTCCTCCTCCTCCTCCTGCTGTATCTGTTCTGTAGGTGTGCAGGTAAAGAGAAAGGATCCTGAGATGGACCCCTGCCACCTCCTGCCTGCTGAGATCCACACATTTTAGAGTACACCCAGTTTCACTCAGAACCACAGCACTCCTCCTGCGTCTGCTGCACTAAAGCTAAAGTACTGTAGTCACAAATATTCTTCTAATAGTTTTCAGCTGCCTCTCAGAAAGAAAACACTCCAGCACGCACCATTAGGGGCTTATTTGCATTTAACACAACAAGCACACTCCAACAGCCGATAATGAACAACAGATCTTTGGTTCGTCACGCTGTGACACTCATCCATATTTTTTTATTCAGCATTATTTTAAAGATTTCAGGAGCCAAAGAATAAAACTGAGGTGACAGACTGAATTAAAATGAATTGATTTCAAAGTAAAGGTTTGCTGAGGCAACTCTGGATTTCAAATAAAAGCTAAAAAATAACCAAAAACCAAAAAGCATTTCCTCCAGGAAAGAAAAACCTAGCAAAACCTATTTTTAAAAAAAGAAATCTAAAGGGAAGATTATGACACTAAATCAAAAATACTAAATACTAATATTAAATAAACACTAACACAAATTTTTTTAAAAATCCTTTATTTTTTAAATGCAGCGGCCTATATTATTTTAAAATAAAATTATTTGTCATTGTTTATAAATCTGACAAATTCTTCTTTTTTTTATTTTATTAAGTAAATTTCATTGTAGTATTTAAAATTTAATAAAGAAAATAAGTTTAATATTGGTGATTTCAAAGCCGATGACTGAACATTTAGTGTATTTAAACTTGAAAAATCACCAAAGTTCTTTTAGAATAAAATATCATTATATAAAAAATCACAAAGATACAGGATATGAAGGAACAACATAAAACAAAATGTTATACTTGAATGACTGATTAGGGATTCATTCAGGCTTCGGGTACAGAGGGAAGCTGAATGGTTTGTAATGACGACGTTTGTTTGATCGTGACCAAAAGACTCGTTTTTAGGATGTGCTGGAAAGAGTTTCAGCTGATCGAAGCATAAAAACTGAAAACGTTTCCCGTGTGCTCGGTTTGAACCGACTCGCAGTGATCGTTTGATAAAACAGGAAATATGAGTTAAAAAAGCAGCTCATAGACAGAAGAGAAAACCATTTCTGTTGAATCAGATGCCAACATGAGTACAATAAACACTCCTGGTAACCGTGAGAACGTCTCTCACCATCAACATGTCAAACGTCTTTTTGAAGTCGCTGGCGTTCATGCACAGAACGCCTCTCTGCTGACTCCTGCCGCTGCCGCCTCACCTTCAAACAGCAAAACAAACTGTTTAGGAAGGATGTGTCATTCACGTCACAGCTACACAGAAACCTTCTGTTTAAATACTGCCACCTTGTGGTGGAGGTTTTTCATTGAATGTTGCTGAGGATTTCTACGAAAAGTGCCTTTAAGTGACCGTTTACAGTGTTTCCTCCTCAACGTACGACAGTATTTTATGTTTAACAGCTAAAAATTCGACATGTTGTGATTGTGATCGTATTTGATTCTGTGCCTTAAAGATTTCTCTTTTTTCTGAGATAAAGAAAAAGGAGACCTGTTCTGCTTTTTTCCCTATTTCATGTCATTTAAAATGATCCAAATGCCACATGCTGAAGTCCTGTGTGCCGCTCTGAACACTTCCAGCTTTTTAGTGCACCTCACACATTCTTAGTCCTTCCTCTCAATAGGCTTCCTGAAGTTGACCAATCAGGAGAAACCAAGCTTCTTGGGTTTTTCAAACAGAAAATGAGCTGAGTGGGCAGTGTAAAGCAAAGATGAATTATTTTATGTGAATCATGCAAAGCTACTCTGATAGAGTTCCAGAATAAAAGCTGGAAATGAGCAGAACAGGTCCTCTTAGAGAGAGAGATCTGAAACTCTTGAGGCCATCAGTTTGAATTCTGTGAAGTGTTTTCGTACTAACTGATGTTTCCGTTTTTTAAGATATGACAGAAAAATGTTTAAAAGAAAATAATCTTTGTGAAATTAAACCGATGAAAACATTCAGTGCCTGTTCATTTCTGATTCCAGAAAAAAAGGATGATCTGTTGTTAAAGTTCACAGTCAGTTTTATAAACAGGTCCAGTGTTTTTTAGAGGCTCAGAAATATTTGGGAAAAGTCTAGAAGCCTCCACCCTGGAGATGCTCGCCCTGGTGGTTTGATCAGATCATGAGCCGTGTCTCGTCTCTTCTCTTCTCTTCTCTTCTCTTCTCTTCTCTTCTCTTCTCTTCTCAGTATTGTCCTCGTTTTCATTCAGTTCATTCATCCACAGATTTTTTTTTTCCAGAGCTGTCCCGGCTCGTTAAAATGTTTTTCTGTGATGTTTGTTCTCGAGTGTAACCGGTGGTTTGCACCGTTTCACAAACCCTCTGTATTTCCTGTATTCATGAAGGCATCTCAAAGGTGCTCGTCTTGATTGATTGATTGATTGATTGATTTAAAGTCCTCTGAGGCCGAGCACAGAGGCAGATTCACCAGCTAGTGTATTTTTCCTGTTTATGAGAAACAGAAACTTGAGCTTAACGAAATTTAATCAGCCCAGATTTGCTCAGTATAGGTACAGTTAGACTTTGTGGAAATGTAATACCTGGAGTTTGACATGTAATTTGTCTCAGAACCACTGAGGGGCGACAGAGGACTTTTCTTGAAAGGGAATGAGGCGCTGGAACAGGTTAGGATGATGACCTTTGGAGATTCAGCTCCTCACTGCAACATGAATCCAGATTTTTATCAAAAATGGAAACTTAAACAAATTGAACCGAGTCGCTTTCTCATCTGGACTGTGGCTGAATCTGTGGGAAGCTTTATAAAAGCCGGGTATTAGGACAAGCCACGGTTTGTATTAGGTCAGGGGTGGGCGACTCCAGGCCTTGAGGGCCAGTGTTCTGCAGGTTTTAGATATTACCCTGGGTCAGCACACCTGAATGAAATGATTAGTTCATTCCAAAGCCTCTGGAGAACTTCAGGACATGTTGAGGAGGTCATTCAGCCATTTGAATCAGCTGTGTTGGATCAAGGACACATCTAAAACCTGCAGGACAGGCCTGGAGTTGCTCACCCCTGTGTTAGGTGGTAGCCAAGACCTCCTGGGGGATCATATAAAGCCGTTAATTTAAACGTTTTACATAAAAACAGTTCCTGGTAAAAAGGAAAGGTAACTTTTTTTAAGATCACAGCAAGTTGACTGACTTGATTGACAAAATACCCTCTGTCATTTTTATGCAAATATAACAACAAGAAAAAAACGTTGAAGCGACACATATTTATCTTCAGACATCTCATGCTGTTCATCATCTGTTTTTAAATGAGGTCATCATTTTCAGAATGGTCTTCTCTCCGCTGGAACGAAGGAGCAGAGCATCTCTAAGCCCAGATCTCGTCAAACATGGAGCAGACACACTACAGCAGCAGAAGACCACACTGGGAGCTAAAAACAGGAAAAACATTTCCTGTTGCTCACCATGTCCACCCCTTTATGACGGCAGCGTACCGTCCTGTGATGGCTGCAGGATGACGCTCACAAAAAACTCAAAACTCAAATCATCTCAAACCGTTTTCTTGAACATGACGAAGAGTTCACTGTACTCAAATGGTCACTAGAAGTCCAATTTATATAATAATATTTACCCCAAAAGTTGATTCTGTTCATCTGGACGTAGCGTTCTCAGTGGGAGAAACTGAAAAAGCAACGTCCAGATGAAGAGAGTCCACTTTTGGGGGATTTACTTACCTGGATGTATCAAGACATAATAATATTTAATTATTAATTTTGTCAAATGCTTTTAATTCAATTCCATTTTAACAACAGTTGCCTCAAGGCGCTTTATATTGTAAGGTAAACCCTACAATCATATGACCCCCTATGAGCAAGCACTTTGGCGACAGTGGGAAGGAAAACCTCCCTTTTAACAGGAAGAAACCTCCGGCAGAACCAGGCTCAGGGAGGGGCGGGGCCATCTGCTGCAACCGGTTGGGGTGAGAGAAGGAAGACATGATAAAGACATGCTGTGGAAGAGAGACAGAGATTAATAACAGATATGATTCGATGCAGAGAGGTCTGTTAACACATAGTGAGTGAGAAAGGTGACTGGAAAGGAAAAACTCAATGCATCATGGGAATCCCCGGCAGCCTATGTCTATTGCAGCATAACTAAGGGAGGATTCAGGGTCACCTGGTCCAGCCCTAACTATATGCTTTAGCAAAAAGGAAAGTTTGAAGCCTAATCTTAAAAGTAGAGATAGTGTCTGTCTCCCGAATCCAAACTGGAAGCTGGTTCCACAGAAGAGGGGCCTGAAAACTGAAGGCTCTGCCTCCCATTCTACTTTTAAATACTCTAGGAACAACAAGTAGGCCTGCAGTGTGAGAGCGAAGTGCTCTAATAGGGTGATATGGTACTACAAGGTCATTAAGATAAGATGGGGCCTGATTATTTAAGACCTTGTATGTGAGGAGCAGGATTTTGAATTCAATTCTGGATTTAACAGGAAGCCAATGAAGGGAAGCCAAACCAGGAGAAATATGTTCTCTCTTTCTAGTCCCTGTCAGGACCCTTGCTGCAGCATTTTGGATCAGCTGAAGGCTTTTCAGGGAGTTTTTAGGACATCCTGATAATAATGAATTACAGTAGTCCAGCCTGGAAGTAATAAATGCATGAACTAGTTTTTCATCATCACTCTGAGACAGGATATTTCTAATTTTAGAGATGTTGCACAAATGGAAGAAAGCAGTCTTACATATTTGTTTAATATGTGCGTTGAAGAACATGTCCTGGTCAAAAATGACTCCAAGGTTCCTCACAGTGTTACTGGAGGCCAAGGTAATGCCATCCAGAGTAAGAATCTGGTTAGATACCATATTTCTAAGATTTTCAGGGCCGAGTACAATAACCTCAGTTTTGTCTGAATTAAGAAGCAGAAAGTTAGCGGCCATCCAGGTCTTTATGTCTTTAAGACATTCCTGCAGTTTAACTAATTGGTGTGTGTTACCTGGCTTCATGGACAGATAGAGCTGCGTGTCATCTGCATAGCAGTGAAAATTTATGCTATGTCTTCTAATGATGCTGCCTAAGGGAAGCATGTATAATGGAAATAGAATTGGTCCTAGCACTGAACCCTGTGGAACTCCATAATTAATCTTAGTGTGTGAAGAGGACTCTCCATTTACATGTACAAATTGGAGTCTATTAGATAGATATGATTCAAACCACTGCAGCGCAGTACCTGTAATACCTACAGCATGTTCTAATCGCTCTAATAGGATATTATGGTCAACAGTATCGAACGCTGCACTGAGGTCTAGCAGGACAAGCACAGAGATGAGTCCACTGTCAGAGGCCATAAGAAGATCATTTGTAACCTTCACTAAAGCTGTTTCTGTGCTGTGATGAGCTCTGAAACCTGACTGAAACTCTTCAAATAAGACATTCCTCTGCAGATGATCTGTTAGCTGTTTGACAACTACTCTTTCAAGGATGTTTGATATGAAAGGAAGGTTGGAGATTGGCCTATAATTAGCTAAGACTGCTGGGTCTAGAGATGGCTTTTTGAGTAAAGGTTTAACTACAGCCAGCTTGAAGGCCTGTGGTACATAGCCGATTATTTTAACATATCAATAAATACTTGACAAAATTCTTGTTGTCGATATAATCTGTTGATGCTAAAAGCAGTATTGAAGCAAAGACTTGTGAACAATAAGTGGCCTTTATTTGGATGGTTGTTTATGTCATCTGCAGAATTTTTTTCAGAAACATAGTTTGCAGAAGAATTGCAGATTTTTAAAAAAATTAACATAATAATGTTTTATTATGGACAAAAACCCAGTCAGGAACTTTCTGGATTTTCCTGCGGTGGTCCATGTGGCACCTTGTTGTGTAAAAATATTTAACAATTTAAAAGAGGACGTCTTTAATAATCTGAGGATGATTTGGAAGAGCACCTAGGCTGTGATTTCAGAAGGAGGAGTGGTGTAGAATACTATCATATAGTCATAAATACATATTAGTTGCCCGGGGGGAAATTCATGCAATAGGAATTAATACAAAGGTTTTATTTTATTACCTCTGGACTTCATAGAACAGCTTTCATGTCCAACGCGCTATGATGGAAATGTGAGTCAGATAAACGAATGTTTATCTGACATCCTGTTTGGGAATGTCAGCACTTTACCTGTTCTGGAACAACTTCTAGATTGTACAGATTGATTAAATGTTGCAACGCCTTCCCAGGAAAGCCTCTCCCACCTCCTTTGTTACTTGAAATCACAGAAATGTTACAGTTTATATTTATCAGGATTGGTGATGAGCTGGTCCTCCACGTGTGGAGGCGTATAGTTCTTATAATTTCTGGCAAGGTTTAGTCAAATTCCCGTACATAATGCCAGAGTTACTAATGAGAAAAGGTCACCTGTCAGGGTTTCATTCAAGTATTGGGCTTTGTTGAAAAGGACAGCTGTGAGGAAGAATAAGAAGTGACACAAAGAGAAGCTTAGTGCTGAGAGAATGAGACGGCACTGAACTTAATAAACTACAAAGTCCTGAGGATGGACTACAAAAAGCTAATCTGAGTTCCTAGAAGAGACGACCAATGGAAAAACAATCCAAGGTGGTAATTTTTGATTTTCAAAAAGGAAGAAATCATGAATCACCTGCTTTGGTGACATCAGATACACTGAAGAAGAGACGACAGTCTTGTAGGAGATGGACAGAAATCGCTGCTCTTTGCTTCCCTCCTGACTGATTTTTCTCTTGTTTTGCTTTTTATCAGTGTCCTTGTCACGACTGCAGGTGTAAAAGAGAAGGTTATGGCATGAAAAGGGTGATAATCTCATCTCTTCTCCTTTCATAGAGGATGCTCCAGTCTGTCCTCTGCTAAAGGAGGAAATAAAAGAAGCACCGAGGCAGCTTTCTGTTGTGTTCAAAGACTTGGACCTGCTTTTATTATGGCTTCCATGTGGATACTTCAGGGTCGTGCCAATTTGTTAGAATCCGTCCTCAGAAAAACCGACTGCTCGCCTCCAGCCTGTCACTTGCTTACAGGCATGACGGCGTTTCTTTCTCCTCGGGGTTTCATAGAGTTCTTTCACAACACTGAATGTTTGTCACAGCTACTTCACAGGGTTTCAAGTATTAGTCAGGGCCTTTCAGAGACTAACAGGCTGAGGCGCAAGTGTCCACAGAAAAACATCCTGGGTCAGAAGCTCCAACCTGTCAGTGCTTCGCGGCTGCTGCTGGCTCTGGTTTGTTTGGAATTGCACTGAATTTCTAAACAAGCCTCTTTGAGGATTTGGGGGATTTCTCCAAAAAGTGTTGGTCATAATTATTGATAGTGGTATTATAAGTTGTCTTGTTTGGAACTGTGCAATTCTTGATGGTGTTGGTTTGCAGAGATGATCTCCAGCAGCATGTTTATGGCTGTCTGTCAGAAACAGACTCCGTGAGGGTGGGTGGAGAGTCTGGCATCCTTTAACCCTCGTGTGACCCTAGCGAAAAAAGGAACCCGTTTGGGTACGAAGGGCAAAGGATGGGTGTAAATTTCAAGGGATGCTCAAGGGTTAATGGAACCTGTCCTCACAGCTCGGCATCACGTAGCTCGATTGGCATTCGCGTGAAAACACCGGAACTGGCAGGTCTTTCCTCCTCGCAGATGCGATCAGGTTCATACCGAACATATGTGACAGATGTGAAAGAGTCCAGAAACGCTGTGGTAATGTTATGTTCCCTGCAACATTATCCAGCATGAGCAGTTTGGCAGTGGAGGGCATATCCATGGAGGGACACACAAATGTTAGCCAGTAATACCCTGAGTGATGTTCCTCAGACTCATTATTAGACCTTACCTCAGTTTGATCTGAGTTAAGAAGCAGAAAGTTAGCGGCCATCCAGGTCTTTATGTCTTTAAGACATTCCTGCAGTTACTTTCCTGGTTACAGGAAATTAACCATTTATCCCCCACCAGTGCTTAGTCAGGGTCATTCTCACAGCATCAGGTGTTAGTCACAACTGTCACCTGTCAGGGTTTCATCACTCACCAAAGATGGCCGTCGTCCTGCTGATTATGATTGTCAGCATGTACCCACAGCTCAGGCTGCTGCTGCTGGTGGTGGTGTGGGGGATATTGTCTTGGCACATATTAGTACTAGCAGAGGATTGCTTAAACACCACAGTGTACCAGAATGTTGTTGCTGTTTTCATGACCACGGTGTACCCATCCTCTGATGGCTGCTTCCAGCAGGATATCTGCTCACCTTTGGCCTCCTGACAAGTGGTCACCGCATGTTTTACCATGAATGGCTGTACTCACTCTGGAGATTTGTTTCCCCGGCTGGAATTAAACCACCAACCTTTCGCTTGCCAAGTGAATATGTAACCAGCTACACTGTGGCACCTGCTTCAAGCAGGATCAGCTCAGATCAAACTGCTTTCTTGAACATGTGAGTTCACTGCACTCTTTTAAAAAGCTGTTAAAACCTTCTTTTTTTTTTGTTGTTGGTTAAAACAGATTTTAAACTGTTTATTTTATTGTCTTTTTATTTATGAGGCACCTGATTCTCTTACCTTTGGGATGTGCTGGAGCAGGAGATTCACATCAGAAATGTGCAGCTGATAAATGTGCAGCATCTGTGTGACGCTGTCATGTCAACAGGGATCAGAATCTCTGAGCACTGTTTCCAGCACCTTGGAAAAAGTGGCTGGTGAGTGCATGTTGCATTATACACAGCTAGAAGTACACAACGTGTTAAAAAATAAAATAAAGTGTAACGCAGGCCTGCAGTGATCTTTTAGAAAGAGTTTTTATTTGGTTCCTACAGAAACCTTTCCTCTAAACGGAACCATTAGAGGTTCCTCAGAGAACCCTCTCTTAAGTTCAGAGCAGATATTTGATTAAACTCAGCTTCAAGTTGTTTCCTGTAGCGTCTCCTCAGTATTTTAACCTCATCAATCAGTAAGTTACAGATGTCATGGTCCTGCTCACGTAGCCTGAGGATAAACGGTGCTTTGAAATAAAAGTTGCATCATGTTTAAGTCGACGCCTATCCCACTTCCTTGTTTTTACTTGAAACCACAGCAGGGTTACAGTTGCTGTTTGTCAGAACATATGAAAATATGACCTTCATATTTGTGGAATCTGTGTGAATTAGTGCAGATGTGAAGAGAAAAGGGGGTCAGCCCAGTACCAGCAAGGTGTGCCTAATTAAGTGCCCAGGTATATCACCTAGAACAGCCTGCCAATGAAGTTTCAAGTCAGAAGATTATGTCCTGAACAGTGTGATGGTCTCTTCTCATTTCCTCTCATGAAGGATGCTTCAGGGTCATGTCAGTGTGACTTGACTGTTGGTCTCCAGTCTGTCACTTCTGACGGCTATGACGTCGTTCATTTCTCCTCAGGGTTTCACTGAGTTATTTCACAACATCGGGTGTTTGTCACAGCAACCTCCCAGGGTTTCAAGTATTAGTCAGAGCTGTTCAGACCACTAACAGGTGGAGCCGTTTCTCTGAAACACAAGCGTCCACAGAATAACATCCTCGAGCTGCTCAGAAGCTCCAAGTTCAGCTTCAGAGCTTCTGACTCTGAAGTAAAATGAGAAAGCACTTATTTATTATTCCCTGAGATTTTGATCTCAGCTTGTACAGTTTTAATGAATGAAAAATTGTTTGGGACCAAAGCTGTTATATTTTTAACTTTGAGTTCGGTTTAGTTGCAGTTAGATTCCAGAGTGTTTCTTTTCTTTTCAGTTTACTTTTAGTGTTTTTAGTATTTTCATTATTAGTGGCAGGGGCAGATGCAAGACGTTCAGGACAGATAAAGTACAAAGATAACATTTGCAGCCTGGCAGTGTTGGATGGAATGAAACATAATGTCCCAGAGGTGTTCTGTTAGATTTATGTCATGCAAACGTGGGGGTGAGTCGGTGGTATCAGTTCCTTCATACTCCAGGAACTGCCTCCGCACTCCCGCCACATGATGCCGGCGATTCTCGTGCACCAGGAGGAAAATTCTGAAGTCTTTCTTACAAGTTTACCCTTCTGTCCCCTCAGATCTACTTATTCACCTTCTGTGCCTCTAAACTTTTATTGGGGTTTTTCATTTGGTGTCAGTTTAAGCATGGTGAACCAAAGTGTGCTCTGCAGCCCTCTGGTGGTCCATCGAGTTACTGCAGGAACACTACCTTTCAGGCCCCTTCCAGAGGATCCACTGCCAGCATTACCATGCCAGATGCCACAGGACACCCCCTGAGGTCCTATGCCACACCATACCAGGAAAATGCCCCCCACCTCCCCCACAGTGTAACTGAGCCACCAGATACCCTCACTGTATGAGTCAAGGTCTGTCAAAGGGGCCCAGAGGCCAGTACGTGGGAGTGGACCCAAGCAAAGATAGCAAACAGAAACAGTGATGAGATTTACAAGTTTATAATAAACACAAAGATTGCAAAGAAGGCACTCCAACAGAGGGAGAGTGTAGTTAGATTTGGGAGGAAGGAGTGAATACCAGGAGGTGAGAGGAATATTGATCTCGGGGGGCTCACTGGTGGAGCCTTGGGGGAGGACAACTAAATGAGCGTCTGAAAGGTGAGTGAGTAAATGAGGTTAAAGCCTTATGTTCCTGATGATCCAGAGGAGACGACAGGTGGGGGAAAAGGTGAGTAGTTTTAATTCTGAGGATTAGACTGCAGAGGAGTGCGAGAATATGACCAGCATCCAGGTAATTAAGCTGCAGGTGAGCAAAGTGGGGGTGCAAAGCCTGGTTACCACCATGAGGGAGCTGATGAGCTGGTGGAGAAATGATGGCAGTGCTGGTCTTATAAAGTGCCTCACTGATGTCAGGTGAGTAAGGCGAGGTGAGGAACCGAGAAGACGGACACAGGTAAACACCGTCAGGCAGCGGAGGAATTCAGATCCTAACAGGTTCAGGGTTTTTTTTTTAATTTGTCACCTCTCCGCATGTGAAAATGTGTGCTAAAAACAAGCCGACACTGTCAAGGCTAAAATGCTCATGTTGAGGCATCAAAATGCAGAGACAGTAATAGTGGCTACATCCATCTTTTACATCGAGTCTGCAGATACAGATACAGTCCTGTCTGCCTCCACTATCCCCCCTCATGCACATGTCTGAACCATCTCAGCCTCAATAACTTTGACTACAGATGCCACCACCTTACAGTCTGCTATCGCCTTCAGACCGCACATTCTGCATAAGATATACTACACCTGGGTGCACCTTCTTCGACTCTTGTACACCACCCTTTACCACTCATAGTCCTTAGATTTAGATCTCCTCCACACTCCCACCCTTCCTTCTCTCTTGCTGCCTTCTAACACGCCTTCCCCCTTTCCTCTTCCTTTGTTTTTGGCTAACAGTAGCACAGTTTTCCAATGAAAATGAATGCCTAATCCTAACCATAACCTAATTGTAACCCTGACATTAAAACCACATTTTGAAATCGTGGGGACGGGCATTTTATCCCCATAAATGACTGTTGGTCATCTACCGGTAGGTTGGTCATCATGTCCTAACCAGTGAGAAACTCAAGCTCAAAAGAATTTTTTTTCTAAAAGCAGTTATCTTTTTAATATTAAAAACTTAGGTCACTAATTCAGTTTTCCACATTTGTGTTTATAGTGAGTGAATTATGTTGATGGGGTGTGGTTCGGTCATGCAGGAGAACTTCACGCCTCTGCACTAGTTTCTCCTCGCTGAAGCTTTTTCCAGCTGCAGGGTTGGTGCTGACGGCTTCAGGTTAAGCCACAGAACATTCAGTCTTCATGAGAAATGTGGCGTCTGGGATGTGAATTAATCCGAGAGACTTCTCCAGGAACACGGTTACATGGTTAAAATATGAGAGAGACGGAGGGTAAATAGAGGGAGAAACAGCGAGGGGGAAGGGAGAGAAGAGGTGAGAAAGAGATGAAGGGAAGGAAGGAGCTAAAAAGAAGGAAAAGTGAAAGAGAAGGGAAAGAGAAGAGGAAAGAAGGAGTCAGGAGAAGGCGGAAAGGAGAGAGGGCACAGGGGGAGAAGAGCGAGAGGACAAGGAGGAAAGTCAGAGAGAGAGGGAGGTAGAGATGGAGAGGGGAGGAATGGCAATTGGGGGCGTGGCATTTGTCATGACGTCACACAGAGCGGCTGCTTCTCCTTTTAAAGCCGCTGGTGCCTGACGGACAGACAGACTTTAAATACCGACTCCGCCGGGAACTCTGACAGCTCTGCGCAGCGGGACGCACTCTCTTCGGTCCGGACGCGCTCTTCCTCCTCCTCCTCCTCGGATGGAGCTGCTGCTGCAATTCCTGCACAGTCTGCACCGCCGCCGGGACTGAAGTCGTGAGCAGCTCCGCTTCTTTTTTCTTTTTCTTTTTTGATTATTTTTTAGGGGAATAATAGGACTGTTCTCGGTTCCGCCGTCCTCTCTGTCTTCCAGCAGGCCGCCGTCTCCTCCGTGACTCTCTGTTCCCATGCGATTCTTCAGACTCACATTCAAGTGTTTCGTGGATTGTTTTTGAAGGTCGCTGTCCGATCGTCGGTGTAAATCCCTTTCTTTTATTTTTATTTTTATTTTATTTTTCAAATTAAACCCCTGTAATTCGAGACCCCCCCCCCCTTTTTTTTTTTAAATAACAGACTTTCTGAATTTGTGACCTCTTTTTAAAAAAATAAAATAAAAATAAAAACATTATTGAATCATCTGAAAAAGAGCTGGCGTCATAAATAAGAGACCAGAGTCTGGATCCTCGGCTGCACAGAGGAAGAATCACGTTTCTTCTGGTTGTGAGTGAGGAAGAGTGAGAGAGGGGCAGAGGATAAAGGTCCTGCTCCTGACCCTCTGTCTCTGAGTGACTGTTGGTCTGTAACTGGCCGCTGGCTGGTTTAGTGGGACTCTGAGAGGAGGTGAACAGGAGGTGTGGAAAACTGAGACTGTGGGACTAAAAGGAGAAAAAGAACTCAGTCTTTAAAGAGACAAAACCTTCAAAATAAAAGCACGCTGAGGTGGACTGGTGTTTTACTGGTTTATGTGGTACCTGACTGGTTGCTTGGACTTGAGTTTTGGGGACTTCTAAAAATACAAAAAGCCAAATTAAAGGGAAAACACCCCCCAGCCTTTGTTGACTGGTATCTGACTGCTTTTTAGGAGTGAGAAACTGACTTTAAGGATTATAATCTGCAGGAATTAAAACACTCTAAAGTGGGAATCACAGCTGACTATTCCTTCTGGTTTCTAACTGGTGTCTGGGTTTAGGAGTGATTTAAAAAGACTGAAATCTGAAGAAAATAAAGGGATTCTAAGTGGGAACCATTGCTGACTATTCCTACTTGTCTGACTGCTAACCTAAGTGGGAACTGTGGGGAAACACCTGAACAGAAATAAGAGATATTGCAGACATAACCTGCAGGAATTAAAGGGAATACAGAGGCTGAATATTTGGAGCACTTCCTGACTGGTTCCCATTCTGTGAATGATGGAGAAGCAGGCTCTTCCAGCCTCCTCCTGCTCTCTGGTTCTCCTGGAGGAGACCAAAAAGAGCCCCATAACTCTCTCTAACGGGGGCGGTGGCAGTGGTTATGCCCCTGCGGCCGCTAATGGCAGCCTCGTCCGCTGACAGTGGCGGGGACAGGCGTCGCTGGTGGAGTGGTGGGGACTGGTTGTGTTGGACAGGACAAAAAAGGTGGTGTGGTCAACGGAGTGGGGCCTGGTTACCAGGAGCGGGAAACCTGGACACGACAGATGGACTTCATCATGTCCTGCGTGGGCTTTGCTGTAGGACTCGGAAACGTGTGGAGGTTCCCCTACCTGTGCTACAAGAACGGAGGAGGTGAGATGCAACACACACACACACCTGTACGGGGCATGTGCACATCCTCACTTTACCTAATGATTTCTGTAAGATTGCTGTGAGACAACCAGTGAGACAGACACATTTTTATTGGTATCCACAAACACTAATTCTTAGATTTGTGCTTGTGGATACAAACTGTCCAGTTTTTGTGCTCTTGGATGTGAACGGGAACACTTATTTTAATTTTATAAGCAGATCTTTTTCACAGCTTCACATTTGTGTACATGAGTGTGAAGATTTTCCACTTTTAAAAGTCCACATTCGAAGGCAGGACACCACCAGACACATTTTTAGGGATTAAAACAAACATGCTGCATGTTTGAAGCTGTACAAAGAAGATAAATAATAGCTTAAGAGAAAAATGAATGCTTTAAAGTCTTTTCACTTTAGAAATGAGGTGGGCCAGCATTATCCCCCTCCCAAAAATGACTCATCCTCTGTGTTTGTGCTGATGTCAGAGAACATCCAGAACTTTATCCTCCTCACAGGTCAGTGTAGGTTTCAGTTCACCTTCAGGTGAGTCCAGGACAGAACAGGAAGTTCAGTCTAACTGTGGCGCAGCGCTGGAGCTGAAAAACATTTTCTCAAAAATAAAAAAATAAATCAGAACTTTTCTTTATGTCAGTCAAACCAGCTGTTTGAATCTCAGATTATTTCACTGAATAATTCAATTTGTAGCTGATGGGGGAGGAGCTAAAATGCCAGGGGCGTGGTTTGCTGTAGAGAGAGGCAGTTTCTCAGTGACATAATTGGTTGCATGTGTTTGGATGGTGGCAGCAACATGTGTGTTATTGATCAGAGTGACAGGAGCAGGTTCAGCCGATTGGCTTCCATCACAGTGACCCGTGTGTGTGTGTGTGTGTGTGTGTGTGGCTGCAGAGAGAAGCACCACAGCAGGCATAGAGAGGGAGATACTGTTACTGCACTTGATGCCTTTTACCATATATAATACAACTGTGTGTGAGTGTGCGTGCGTGTGCGTGCGTGTGTGTGTGTGTGTGTTAGTGCCTCGAGTTAACTGACTTTTATTGAGCCTGATCCTCCTGCACGTTGCTGCAGGGTACAGTGTAAACGTGAGGCTGGGCATGGACGCCTGCGTGCGCGTTGTCACCTTCTCTCCAGTTTGAAGAGGCTCAGTGAAATTTAGGAAGGCGAGACTTATATTCAAAGGAACTTTATTTCAAAAGAAAGGAATTAGCATCACAGGAAAAATGAGACAAAAACATGGATAAACCCAGGAATCTCTAAACCTCACATCCAGTGGTGGTTACAGTTACACATCTGCACTTAAAGCTCTTGAAGATGCTTCACCTTTTATCTGAGAGGCGTCTTTAGTTGTAAAAGTCGATGGTATTTAAATACTGAGACTGTCTGTCGATAATCTAAAAACAAGTCCAGTTGCTTTGAGCTCAGGTGCTTTAAAATTCAGAAAATCCTCAAATATTAGACGCATTAATCAATAGTCTAAACGTATATCAATAAAGTCACAAGAACGTTTGTAAAGCTTCGTTTTCTGTTTTGTTTGATCATAGATTTATAAATTGATTACAATTGATTACTTTATTTTTAAGTCACTGCAAACTGAATTCTTTTGGGCTCGTTGGACACTTACAGATGTGGCTTTAGGCATTTTTCTCCCAGTTTAATTAAAAACTATTTAATTCAAATGATGTTTTTTGGGAGTAGAGGAGGTGTCAGCAGGTAGATTCATCACCTCTGTTTGTTCTGTCAAAGCTGAACTTTAGCAGCAGAGAAAGAAAGGAGAAAAAAGTTGGATCCTTTCACCTGCAAAGGTCTCGTTCACACGGTCGACCAGTCTGAGCTGGACGGAGAGGAGGAGAGATGGGAAAGGTCTGAATGTTCGCAGAGAGGAGGAGGTCAGACTTAAATCACAGAGAGCGAAGAGAAGAAGTTCAGCTCTCACATTGCAGACCGTCGTCATGTGACTCTGTAAAGGTCACCTGCTTCACATCTGAAGCCAAAGTTAAAGGATCATTCTGGTGCTTTTTCAGCCTTGTCAGCAGCCCCAGTTATTGCGTTCGTCTTTGAGAGACGAGCGTGTGTTAACAACTGTTTAATGGAAGCCACGAGGTTCAACAGAAGACTGTAAAAGCTGTGTAATGATTAAAAAAACACCAGGTAGAACATCTCAGAGCTGATTAGGTTAATTAGTAACATGATTGTTAATGAAAGAGCATTCCAGAGACGCTCTGCCTCTAAGCAGGACCTGTTAGGTTTTTATTTCCAGCTCATTTTAAATTTCTAACTGATAGAGTAGCTTTGTGTGACTTACTGCTCAAAATCATCCTTCATTGCTTTATACTGGTCCTTGTCGCACTCCCTGGTTTAGCTCCTCTCCCTTTTAGGCTAACTTTCTTTCTTCTGATTTTTGCAATCAGGAAATGAGAGAAAATGGCAAACAACAGCTTAAAAGGGAATCCACGAGTCTAAGAAGACTATCAAAAAGACCACGAAACCAAATGTCACTCAGCGAGTCAGCAGAGAAAGTTAAATTACATTCATTTGTCCTAAAAAAACCCCAAAAGCCAAACCTGTCACCTCCATAAACGGTTTATTTTGTAGGATGCAGATATTAAAATTTCAGATGACGTCTCCACATTTAGTTTGTTTCACTCTGTGTGTAAACCTGGTGACTTTGCGCACCTTCAGCTGATTATTGCAACTTGCATGCAAATCACGGTGTAGCATTTCATATCAGTACACGAGGTAAACGCGCTGCACACACGCTTCATCGCGTTTGGTCTGAACGGATCATTCCTGTGTTTAGTCGCTGACTCGGATTTAAGATGTGAAATCAGCACTTTATGCACATGTTGCACATGTCCACCTGTTCCCATCAGGTGGACATGTGCTCAGTGTTGAAGCCCATTCTGGAAAATTGTAAAGACCTGATTTTCCAAAAGGGTGTTTTCTCCACAGGAAGGGAGCGGGCATGCCATCGCTTCTGTCTGTCTGCTCGTTTGTTTGTTCGCAGTCTAACATCCAGTTTTCAAGATATCACGGTTAAATTTTGTGTGATGGTAGATTTCAATAACAGCTCGAGCTGATTTAATTTAGGTGTAAATCGGGTCAAGGCCAACATAAAACTTTATATTACCCATAATTTTTATGGGTCATCTTCAAACTTCACAACAAGACCTCGGGAGGCGATTTCGCAAACATCCCACACTGCATGAACAGATAATAAAATCTTTTAGCCAATTCTGCTTCAATCGCACAGGTAAAGATAATAAAATAAAGTTTCATGGTTCACATGAATTAGGAAACAGCTTTAGTTTCTATTGGATCATCCCCAAACTTTAAATCAATACATCAGTCACTGATGGGCATAAACACTTTCTTTGATCGTTTTTTTTAACCCTTGTAATGTCCTCGGGATTCCCATACACTTGTTTGCCATACACCTGGGGTCATATTTGAGCCGAGGACAACACAAGGATACACCATTATAAGACAAAAAGATTAACGTGCTACGCTAGATTTCCATTTTACCAATGCTGACATCGGCGCAAAACATCAAAGTTTTAGCTCTCGCCATTCACGCTCTCTTAGTGCTCTTGTGTTGTTTCTGTAAACTGGACGGTCTTGTAATGTATTGCATATTCACGGTCAATCAGCCGAATCACTCATTGTTGTAACTTGTCTATGGGAGAATGTGCACATGCAGTATTTTGTGTTAGCGCGTGACACTCCCTGCAAACATGTGCAGCTCTCCTTTTTTTGTTTAAAATATTTGTTGCTGTTTATTCCTCCTGTTAATCTTTAACAGTATCTGGTTAAATTATTCATTCAGCTTTATAGTCTGGTCTGTAGTTGTTTTATCCATTTTTCTGCTTTATTCTTTTAAAGCTGTTCTGGGGAAGGAGGTTAAATATTCATAACTGATCTCATCTCGATTTACTGGCCAGGTTTTTGTAGCTACAGTATACATAAACGTGTCACATACAGGCCAACGCAAAGTTACTGTTTTGAAAAGAGGTCGGCTAAAAAGACACTCGCTGATGTGCAGAACCTGCAGAATCGCTCGTCCATGAAGCTAACACACACGTTATGAATTAAATATTCCCAAATATCTTTGTGAGATACGTGTTTGAGTTTTAGATCAGACGGACAAAATTTTATAAAACAATTGTTTGGCCTTCGTTTTTTTAAACACTGCTTCGAGATCTTGTTGTTGAGTGTTAAGGTTAGCTAGGGTTAGGTCAGTTTAAGATGAGTGAAGGTAAAATGAGGCTAAACTTGGGTGTTAAGAGGCTTGGCAAAGAATTAAAAAGAATTTCTAGTACAGATAACAGTCACATGAGCAACTTTTAGCAAAAATGAGAAAACTCATCTGAACGACCTCAAATATGGTATTGAGCTCACTCCGGTCCCCAGAGATAAACCTGCCAAGTTTAAAGTGGATCAGATGAACAAACATCGAGTTAGACAAAAAAGGAGAGATGGAGGTTTCCTCCGTTATCAGTAAGGTAAAGTTTCTTTATGTTAAATAAAAATGTTTTACAGGCTACTTTCTACTTTTATCTGAGTAAATGTTGACACAGATGTGTTTTACATCTTTCCTTCCACTCCTTCTTTGTGTCCTTCCCTCATTCCCTCATTCCCTCTGTCCTCTATCCTTTTCCGTCCTTTCTGTCTTCATTGTCCAATAAATCCGAGTCACTTAGATTTATTATCCTGCAGAGCGTGTTCATGCTGCAGTCACCCTACCAAGGACATACACACACACACACACACACACACACACACACACACACACACACACACACACACGTGTGCGTGCACTATCATTCTCTGCTTCAGTGATTATAAAATGACCTGCAGCTCAGTTTCATCTTCACAGATCAGTTCTGTCCTTCAGATCGCTGCGCTCGTCCGTGTGCGCGCCTCTTCTGTCTTTGAGAGGACCGGCTGTACTTTTAAATATTCCCAGCGAGGACATTTTGTCCAGTCCGCTCTTTGTGAACGTTTGGGTGCATGAGAAGTGGTTCATTTCAAGGTTCAGTTTGGTGATGAATATTATGAATTCCCTTTCTCTAATTCTTTCTGTAGAATTGAAAGGGTTAAGAAGAGGGTACCGGGATCCTTGAGGGCATTCTCCGAGTGCCTAAAGACTTACCAAAGGTCAGTGAAAATGTGCCAAGGGTCCTTGAAGGTGTTCCAGGGTAGCATTGAGATGTTTCAAAGGAAGAATGACTTCTAGCGTCCACAGATCATTGAAGAGGATGCTGTGGATGTTATACGAGACATTTCAGTGTTTTAATTTTAGAAGGACATTGAGTTGATGGCAGAGGACCTGGAAAGGTCAGTGAAAATGTTGCAAGAGTTCTTGATGGTTTTCCAAGGGTGCTATTGATTTGAGATCCCATAAATCCCAGAAATTGTCCCAGGGTTCAGCCAAAGGCCTCCGATGGTGCTTCTCTGGTTTTTGGTGGTCCTGGGAGCATTTGCAAAGTTGGTTGAGATTATACTAGAACCTAAGAAAGGTTTTTCTGTAACATTTAGGTTTTCCAAGGGTCCTGCAAAATGCAATTATTTGCTAATCATTTAAACTCTGTATCTGATAAATAAATAAACAAACAACATATCAAATGCTGGAAAAGACCCTGGAATAATAAACAAACTGCATAATTAAGCTTGTTTGGAAACAGGGAGGTTAGCTGTTTATTTGACCATTCCCCAGTTACTGTAGTATTGATCTGCTCTGTAGTCAAGCAGTCTGATTGATCTGATCAGAAGTGATTGTTCCTGTTCTGCTTTGTGTCTTCATGGGAACGTTTTTTGGTGAGGGGTCAGGGTCGGAAGTCAACGATGGATACAGATTTTGCGTGCGAGTGTGTTTCCCTGCCAAATGTGACATCATCATCCCTCTCACCACGTGGACCTGAGATTAACAGGAGTGGCCTGTAATCTTTTAATCCTGTTGACAGAGCTCGCTGCTCCTCCTCTCCTCTCCTCTCCTCTCCTCTCCTCTCCTCTCCTCTCCTGGATTCAGGAGACAGACACTATCTCTACTTTTAAGATTAGACTTCAAACTTTCCTTTTTGCCAAAGCATATAGTTAGGGCTGGACCAGATGACCCTGAATCCTCCTGAATTCCCATGATGCATTGGGTGTTTCTTCTTCAGTCTCTCTGTGTTTACACATTTATACACCTCTCTGTATTTAATCAATAGTTATTATTAATAATCTCTGGCTCTCTTCCACAGTGTGTCCTTTGTCCTGTCTTTCCTCCCCTCACCCCCACGGCAGATGGCCGCCCCTCCCTCGTTCTGGCAGAGGTTTCTTCCTGTTAAAAGGGAGTTCTTCCTTCCTACTGTCACTAAGTGCTTGCTCATAGGGGGTCATATGATTGTTGATGATTTCTCCGTGCTATTGTAGGGTCTTTACAACTAAGCTTGATTAAGCTGTATAAGCAAAACTGTATTGAATAGAATAGTTAAAATTTTCATGTTCACTTTTCAAACAAAAGAATGGAATTATATTTTGTAATGATTGTGAATGCACATGTTTGAAATAAAAATGAACTGAACTGAAAGTGGTTGCAGATGGCCTCGAGATTACTGGAGGGACTTTTAGGATGATGTTCTTTGAAGTCCTGAAACGTGTTTCGGCAAGGCAGAGATTCCTGAAAGAAGTAGTAATCCTGAACATCCTGAACGTTTCTTCAGGATGTTCCAAAGGCTCAATGTGGTCTTGATGGTCCAGTACGGAAATTACTTCCATTTTTATAGTTTTTTTTAATGAAACTCATATAAACCTCAATTTAGACACAGAATTGTTTAGTATTTGATCTCTACAGTGTTTTTTTTTTTTTTTTTAAATTTTTTTATGGCCTTCAGCTGTTCGTTGAGTCATGTTTAGGATCTTTCTCTCTGCCCAGGTAATGTGGGCCAGCAGATCTGCAGCCAGACGAGTCTAATTTCAGCCGAGCTGAAGTTAGAATTTGGCAGCTAGTGTTTGTATGATGTCACTGAGGCTCCTGGCAAGTAGACAGGAACCTGTTATCTCACTGTGTGTGTAGTTTTATGCAATCAAAGTGACTGATGAGTCAATTAGCTGGAGGTTTGTATGTTTGATATCAGCTTTAGAGAATTCTGAGCTAATTAATTATACTTGGGACCCTACAAGGATAAAATCTATATTCCTATTTTAATGAACTGTTTCCATGTGAGCATGTATATTACCTGTGTTTCACCTGTGGTCAAAACTAAGTCATGTGCAATCATTTAATACAAATCTATATCTTTCCCTCTTTTTGTACTAAACTAGTTTAACCAAACAAAATATATAATAATAATAAGAAATGTCAGAAAGTTGCGAGAGAGATCCAAAACATTTTTACCAGAAGTTTTCAGAATGTTTCTCTTGACAAACCAAACGTCGGCACTGATGTTTCACTGAAATGTTTCCTGTATGACAGAAATTTGTTACGTGGTAAATATTTGATCAGTTTGTGTTTGCAGTTTGGAAAATCAGTTGAATTTAGGCTTACCTCTACTATTTGATTTTAGCCTGCTATAGTCACTCCCACTTCTCGTGTTACTGAGCCTTATTTAAGTAGCAAACATAATATCTGCACTCACACAATAATTGACCTTTTATTGGTGAGTTGGCAGATTGAATAACAGTTCATAAACCTGTAATGAGGCTGATTTGGATGATACTTAAACTACTTTCACACAGTTGCCCTTTCTCAAACGTGGCAGATAAGAGGAGATGGTCCACATCACTAATGGAAATGTTACGGTGAGCTGCTTGAGCACACCAAGCCGAAGACGGCACACGAGACATTACCTCCACTACTCTCATGTTTGCTATCAGACATCATGCTGACTCTTTACTGGGGAGTTCTTAAGTTAACAACCATTTAATCAGACCATTGTTTGATATGAGTGCAGTGGACATCTTTGTTAGGTACAGTAATACCTTAAAGTTCAGGGCTGCTGTTAGGATGTGAAAACTGCTTTTTAAAGACATGTAAGAGTCCAGAGAAGCTGTGTTAACGTTGTTGTTTGAATGGCTGCAAATGCATAATTGCAAAAATACAATTGCACTTGGATAAACCAGTCACAGAAAGTGATTGGTTTATCCAAGCGGCAAACTCCAAGGCTGGAAATTAAAGCCAACACACAAGTGGCAAAAACTGCAGATCCTCTAATAGCTATTTGAAGCTAACTCCAGAGTAAGCTCTCACAAGCTCCTGCATTAAAATGTCTACATTTACATTAACTGTTTGCTAGGCTTCACTGGAGCTACTGGAAACACTGAACTGGACTTTTAAACTGTGTTTGTGGTGTAAGGTGATAGCCAAGATGCTAGTGGATAGTGACAGGCTGGTTACTTCTTTTATATGAAGAATGTGGTTTCACTGTGACAGTATATGACACAAGATAAAAAAAGATGCAGCTAGTTTAAAGTTTAAATGTTTGTCTAAAAGGTCATCATAGCAGCAGACAACCACAGATTAAAAGTGTTTGAGTGTTTTTTCCCTCAGGTTTGTCAGTGAACAGCAGATCTGTATGCACCTGCACAATTCATATCTCTGCACTCCTGGAGAGTGCAGAGATATGAATTGTAAGTTATCAGGGCAATGACGAATCTCCTGCTCTGTCATTAGCCCTGTTATCAGTCTGTCAGTCCCTCAGCACGTCACTGCTTAGCCCACTGACTTACCTCGGATTAACCAGCTTAGCTAGCTAACTGTAGCGCTGCAGCTTAGCGAGGTAACTGCAGCTGTGGCTCTATTTCTGTTTCTGACTTACTTTCAACTCTGAACTGACCACGTGTGGGACATGTTAGGTGACGCCAACAGAGGACAGGGTGACATTTTTTCACCTGGACCTTTTAACTGTCAGTCCTATGATTCATGTCATCATCCCAAAATCTTGGTAACTGATTGAACTGCAAACAACTGAACAAAAGCTAGTATGTATTTTTTTAACACAACATGTGACTTTCATGCAACGATCAATAAGCATTTCTACAAATTTTACACATTTCTTTGATGTTTTCCCAATGACATAACTTAATGTCTGCCTCTAACATTTTGGTAATGTGTTTTCATGTGTAGCTACAGTTTTGTGCATGTATGTGTCTGCTGTGGGTTATCATCAGTTTGGCTAAATGTCAAGATAAAATAAGATCCTAGAATTATATTCTAGATACAGAAAGGTCAAAGACAAGATTGTAGAATCTAATCAGTAGTCAAAAGCTGGACTCTTGAATCTTGTCATTAGCCAAAGATTAGACTACAGAATCTCGTCAGTGGTAAACGGCTGGATTGAAGAATCTCGTCAGTAGGACTCTTGAATCTTGTCAGATTGATTAGTTTATGCACTGTTGGCGACTTCCACCATCTCTGATGCTATCAGTCTGAAAAATCGACTCTCACTGACGGTTCATTGTCAGCTAACTAAATGACCTGACAGACAAACTCAGCCCAGCTTACTTTGATCAGGATGTGTCTAACTCAATTTGAAAATCAGAATCTCCATAGAAGATGATTTAAAGTCGAACTGTTGTTTTAGAATAACTTAGCTGGATCTACTAAACTGACTGAGCTGCTCAGTGCTGATAATTGTTTAAATAATACATTTAATTTTCTTCTAAGGGTATTTTCTCAAAAAGCTTTTTCACTTTGATCTGACTGCACATCTCCTGCAAACTGCATTCAGTCTTCCTTCAAAATTATTTGTTTTAATGCGTAATCTGAGTTTTGGTTAATGGTGTACAAACAATCTGTAAAAATGTTTTGGAGCCGTCGAAAGCCTGGGACTCTAAAATGTAGATGAAGCATCTTATTATCACACTGCTTAATTCAGAGTTAACAGTTGGTGTGGTTCAGTGCAGCTGACTGTGATGAGGCTATAGTACTCTGTAATCCCATCAACACTGAGTTACTGATGAGCTAACAGCATTACACCACTTAGCTCTGACTGTGTGTGTGTGTGTGTGTGTGTGTGTGTGTGTGTGAGAGGAATTTTTATTGAGCTCCTGGCATAGCCGACCCTCCCTCTTCCTCCATCCTCTCTCTCGCTCTCTCTCTGCAGTCGTGACTCACTAGCAGCTTGTGTGTTTTCATGCTAAGCTAACCTTGGCTAACACAACAGAACAGTGTTTGACTATGAGCGACAGCAGGCCTTCGCTAACCCACGTTGATTCACTCGGGCTTGCGTCATTCGTCAGGCTGGCGTCATTCAACCTGCCGTGCGTCTCATACATCATCAGCGGTGATGTGAGCGGCATGTGAAGCAGCCCAGCTCTGAGAGCTGGTGGTGTGCACCTGTTTGTGTGTCATTGTGAGGACCAGTGGAGGTTTTAGATATTATGAGGACATTGGTTAAAAGTGAGCAAATCTTGTAGACATGTAGTTTTAGATATTGCGAGGACATTTGTCAACATTGTGGATTTTTAGGGAATGATGGATACTGTGACTGTGGGTATACAGTTTTAAATATGTAAGCTCAACATTTAAGTTGAGTTGTTTGAGGGTTCAATCCTATTTTTAGGTTATAGGTTAGAATCAGGGTTCAGGTCCTAGCAATGCATGGTGTAAGCCAGGGTCCTCACAGTGATAGAATAACACACATGTGTGTGTACATAGCTTAAGGGCATTTTTCTTTGAATGGACACAATGATTACAGCTTTTTACCATGTACAGCATTATTGTTATTTAAAGATGATTTCAATTTAAATATTTGTTCTTTTAATGATCAGGTATTTAATCAGGCTAAATCCACAATTGCATTTTTATGATTTTTTTTTATAATGAAGGTTTTAATGTTGAAATATAATGACCTGGGGTGTGTTTATTCAGGCAGGGTTTTCTCATGTTTGTCTCACAGCTGTACAGGCAGGTTACATTTTAAGTGACATGACCTGGAATGATGTAACTGTAGCAGCTGAGCACGGTGCAGTCAGCCCAGGTTAATTCCTCACTACCTCACATTACCTGCTCCTCTTCTGGCTTATAGCAAGCTCTACAGTAAAAAACAAATCAGTGGTCATGCTTGGCTTTAAAAGATGGCTGGTCTGGTTAAAAGACCTATACACCCTGGACAGAGCAGTTGATCAAGGTCCTACGATCAGGTGGCGCTTCAGATCTCTCCATAGAGAGACGGCACACTGAAAGAGCTTACTATGAACCTGAATGTTCAATATTTCCTAATATTTTTTGTTTTATGAAGACGATTGAAGGACTGACGGGTGGAGAATCTGAAATCAATATCTTTTTGTGCAAAACAGCTAGACAGTGTGACTTATTTAACTTAAACAATGAAACTGTTAAAATCTAAGATTAAAGATTAAAATTGAATCTTCAAGCAACTTAAAGAAGTTCAGACGCTTTTCTTTCCAAGCTCCTTATGTACCTTTTTGTGCTTGCACAATGATAAACATTCCTGAATTATGAATATAGAAGGGTCTATGTGCAACTAATGTGCAAATGCATGTTGATATATATAGGTTTGTATTTTCATGCATATTGCATGTTATTGACATCCGTGGCATAAAAAGGACCTACGCTCTCTATAGGATTCATGTGTGTGTATTTGATAGACTGACGGGGGAGAAGGTGGGGTAGTAATCAGAGCCTCTGGCATGGTGTGTTTCTGTCAGATATATTTAGCACAGCTGACTATTTCTTTACACGACCTCGCTGACCCTTTAGTGTTTTCTATGAAGAATACTGACATACAGGTTATGGTTCACAACTCTAGTGTTCTTAGATTTATTAAAAAAAAGAGGATTGTTTGACTTCATGGGTGGAAAAATGAAGGTTTAAACCAGCTTTTGCTGGCTTTACTGGCGAAGAATGTTGGGAGCATGGCAAACCAACGAGAAGGAGCAAGGAGAGGTTCTGTGGTAGGGTCAGTGGAGGTGTTAGCTGTGGGAATGAAGCAATATTGGTGAAATACTTGAAAATCATGAAGTTTGCTTGCAAAGCTTATATATGGTACACTGCTGTAGGTCTACGGGAGGAGGAGGATTAGGGCCACTGGAAAAAAAAAGTAGGCACGTCTCTTTTTTGTTTTTTCTTTTTCAGAATTCTGAAAAAAAAACAAACCCAAAAAACAGAATTCTGGAAAGCCAAATGGAGTATGAGATATAATTTTTTTTCTTTAAATGTTCCAACCTGAGCATATGCATGAAGTCTCATTTACAGCTCTGAATACTGGCTGTGGGCTAACATTTATTCTATGTAGTTTGTAGGCTGCTAAAGGATCAGTGATCTGAGGGAAATCTCGTGGACAGTCAGTGGTGCTGACAGCTTCAATGTCATTAATTCAAATATTTGTAAAGGTTTGAGGGACAACATAAAACCTTATTATGTCTTGAAAAGAACCAGAGGCCAAAACTGAAGGGTAGCATTAAGTTTTGGTCCCGTTGCTCTTGCACGACCTCTTTCTAGTTGGAGGTTTAGTGTTTTCTTTGATTTTATTAAACAAATTAAGAACAACATTCGATCGGCTCTGATAAGGGTTCCCACTGACGTTCCTGTAAATGAACACAACCCAGTGTTTTCTCTCCTGTGTGCTCCACACACTCTGCTCTCAGTCGCTGCTCTTCTTAGCAGAAACTACTGCAGGCACATCAAGCCCAAACTTTGTTTTCATCATAAATAATGGTCCAATTAGCAGTAAACAGACTACTGAAAGATGTAGTACATCACATTAGGGTTATTCATTTAAAGACTTTCACCAAGTGATTTCTCTGAAGGGATAACTGCTATAAATAAATATCCAATAGCCATAGCTTTCCCTCACTGCTCTTTACTGTGCATCTGTATTATTTCACTCTGCAAGTAAAGTCAAAACAAGATCAATATTTAAATCTCCCACACTTCCATGCAAACTGATTACATCAGATGCAACATAACAGGTGTAGCTGGGGTGAAAGTGGGTTGCAAAGAAGCTTGCAGCTGTGCCTGATCTAGCTAAATCAGCTTAAGTTGCACGTGCTACTCGAGCTGCTCGTGCTACTTTTGCTCAGTACTGAAAATTCCACATAAAACTGATCTTGTGACTCATGGGGAGTTTATTTTACCCTCCTCTTTGTTTAAAACTTTAACCACATGTATATTGAGCACTGTTATGACAGGAAAAACAGAGAATCTGAATAATGTTTAATGTTGTGGGTTCAATTTCATGTGGAAAATAAAGGGAAAAAGTTGATGTTGTGACTGCCATCAGTGTGCTGCTGTGGGAGAAACCATCTACACTGGTTGTAAACATAATAAAGTACCGCTGAGCTGTTGCCTTAACATTGCAGTTATGATATGATGATCGTGGCCATCCCTCTTTCTACTTGTGTAAGAGCTGAGAGCGTAATGGCAGCCGCTGTTATGTAACTGCTGGCACACAGCACCCCCCTCTCTGCCCCCTGCTCTCTCTCTCTCACCCCTCCAGTGTCATGCCAGTTTGATTCCATTCATACCAGTTCCTGGTGGCACTCTGACCCACTTACCCCTTGCTGTTTGTGTATGTGTATATATATTTATTTATATGTGTGTGTGTGTGTGTGTGTGTGTGGATCGTCCATCACGCCAATTAAAATACCAAAGCCGGAGCGAGAGAGTGAAGAGGAAGCATAATTGTTCATTCATGTCGCCGCAGTTCAGAGTGAAGGAGACGAAACTCATTCATTCATTCACTGTTTTGTGAGATCCATCAATAATTCATCACTGCCAAAGCATTAAAATGTAATTCTAACATGTACAGTTCATGTTAGACTTCATCCAGTCACATTAAAACATCATTCAGGAGCCGATTTCTGCTCAAAAGAAAACAAATGAAAGATTTATTTGTTAAAATGTTTGAGAAGCAAAATAACTTTATGTATGATTATATGATTATAGACATCATTCATCTGAGTCTAAAATGCAGAAATGAAGATTTATTGATTGATTTAAAATAACTTTAAAGAAGATTATTGCCTTTTTCGTTAAAACATTAACATTACATTTGGAGAAACAAATTATCTATGACTGAACAGTTTTATATTTTAGGTCAGAAACTTGTGAAATAATCAAACAAGATAGTTTATTTATCACAGCAGCTCTAAACACAAGTTATAACAAAACTGAAATGAATTAGAATATCTCAGTTAAATAAAATCCAATGCGACAAAATCAGAAGGTTAAATATGTTTAAAATGCCATAAAAGAAAGTCCAATTAAGCAGAAAAAAATTAATTAAAGAAAGCAATTCCAGAAATAAAAATATAAATATAGAAAAAAAAAAGTTTATTTCCACTGTGAGGGGTTTTAACAAGACTCGTACCGACCCATTTTTGGAGCCAGCCTGAAGTAGCCATTAGAAGAGCTGCAGGTTTTTGCTGAAATTTCATGAACAGGAAAACTGAGACTATATAATAAGCACCGCATCTACATGCTGTGAGAAAACGTATCATTTTGAAGAAGATTTTCTTGTGCAACAGTAACAGAACGGGTTAGTTTTCAGATGTCTGAACGTCCCTGAACACGTCATCACCGATGACTCTTTCTCCCTCAGGTGTGTTTCTGATCCCCTACCTGCTGATCGTGTTCGTTGGAGGAATCCCCATCTTCTTCCTGGAGATCTCGCTTGGTCAGTTCATGAAAGCGGGAAGCATCAACGTCTGGAACATCGCGCCGCTGTTTAAAGGTGCAGTACGCCACAAAGTGGGAATTTACATTTACCAAAACAAAACACTTTAGTAGGACTTTAACTACTTTTACTTTATTTTTTAAGTGAAATTTTATAATTCCACCTCTGCAGCGTAGCCTTTGGAATATTTGGCCTGTGAATCTGACAATGATCGTGGGAAGTTTTCTTGCTGTATATCAGTGTGTGGGTTTTTGTTTCTTTTTTATTACCATTATAAGATTTGATCAGATTATAAATTCCACTGCTAATCACTGCATTGTCATACTTTTCAGTGAATAATAGTGCAACATGCAGCTGCAGAAGCCTCGGGGCAGATGCTTAAAATCCAAACGAAGAAGATGAGTTGGACCTAAATTTACAAAGAAATGTTTGAAAACCAGAATGTCTGTCATAGATTCATAGATCAGACAGAGCATAAATGCAGTCATGGCCAAAGGTTTTGTTCGATTGTTGAAAATCACAAGCATCCTATAAGTTTTAAAGCAGAAAATCCTTCCCTGTTTTTAATTTCTGAAGATTTCGTTATTCCTAAAATCCCCCCGGTGGGAAAAAAAAAGTCCTGGGCGTGTCGCTGCAGAGAGCGACCATCTGACTCAGTGAGCTGTGGGCTTCAAGTGCAAACCTGTCGTCAGGCTTTACAAACAGACCAAAGATATTTAAGAGGGAATTTTACATTCAAAGACTGAATAAAGGCACCATGTCGTCAGATTTAGGTCAGCAGAAGTGTTGTTGGCTGATCCTTATGAGCGGGTCAGTCTGACACGTCAGTCTGTGAGCGCACGTTCAGCTTTCTTTGGAGGTTTATCTGCAGGTGATAATCTGAGATGTGCTGTACGTGCCTCCACACTCGTCTGGAAAACTACACACACACACACACACACACACACACACACACACACACACACACACACACACACACACACAGACTGTGCATTTGTGACTGCAGAGGGCATTATGTGCTCGTTTCCTTAAACTAAACCTGACCTTCACCTTAACCTTAACTATAAACATCTCTTTACCATAAAATTTAATCATTTACATCATGATGTCCTCATAATGTGACTATTTACACACACACACAGTAATAATGTACCACTTAATAACGCTTGCACACTGCACTTATCAGAGGGCTGATCTTTACAAAGGAACACATGACTCTCCCCGGCTCTATCAGTAGCTAACTTTACTACACAGGCCTCCCTTTGACCTTTAGTGCAGTATTGACAGAGCTCCGCCTTCACATTCATTCAGTCTGATACAGTTACAGGGAGCAACACCAACAGTCAACACCAACTGCTCATTCATCTGTTCTGAGAGTCTCAGCAGGAATGGAGCTAAATATGGAGCAGCAGGAGGAGCACGAGGACGCATGTAGCAGAGTAAAGAATGAGCCAATCAAAGGCAGATTTAGTTTTATATCAGAAAATCCAAGGATCGACCTAAAATAAAATAAATGCATGCAAATAGTAGCTGACAGATGTTCAAACATACATGGAAATACATGAAAAGTCAATATTTGGTATAACCACATTTATTCTGCAGCACTGCCTGAAGCCCTTTTCTTCTAATTTCTTTATGTAGTCTTTAAATGAAATGATGAGCAGCGTCTGATCTGCCTAAAGGTTTAGCACTTCAGCCTTTTATGTCTTTGTGAGTTTAAGAAGATTTGGAAACATTTCTCTCTACTTTCAAACCTTTCATTTTATACATTAGCATTTGTTTTTCAATTTCCTTGCTAACAAATTTTCTGTAGATTAAATTTCTTTACCGCTGTTCCAATTCAGGGTTACTGGAGGCTGAAGCCTCCTGGCTGTCAGAGGGTTAAGAGGAGGGGTGAGGGAACTCCAGGCCACGAGGGCCGGTGTCCTGCAGGTTTTAGATGGGTCCTTGATCCATCACAACTGATTTAAATGGCTAAATGACCTCCTCAACATGTCTTGAAGTTCTCCAGAGGCTGGTAATGAACTAATCATTTGATTCAGGTGTGTTGACCCAGGGTGATAAACCTGCAGGACACCGGCCCTTGAGGCCTGGAGTTCCCCACCCCTGGGTTAAGAGGCTGTCATAGGATTCATTTTTGTATTTTCCTTCATAATTTCCTAAAAACTGACTAATGTCATGCTGTAAATTCGATTTCCAAAAATCATTCTGCACAGTTTGGTAGTAATTTTAGCAAAAATGGCAAAAACATTGCTGTTGTTTGTCTGTAGTCACTGGAAAATCCCGTGTGATCAGATTTTGTCCTCACACAGAAACTGTGGGTTTTTCAGGTTAGACCGTTACGTGTGTGGGATGTGCTTTAGTTTATTGTTGGTCGTCAGTAAGAAAACACGTGGTGCTGGGATGTGGGTCACCTTCAGCTTCTCTGTGGAGTTCAGTTCGATTCACAGTGCAGTGTGGATTTTACTGACACGCATAAACTCATAAATGTTTGTACAAACAGAATCTTGAGTCTGTATGAAATCATTATTTATCGTGCAATGAAAGTCATCAAATGTACAAGAATAGAAACAATAAAACTGTTTTATTGTGTGCTTCAGTCTTTGTATACTTTATATACAGCAGCAGTCGGATGGTTTATACAGGCTGATGACCAACAGTGTTTAACAGTGTGTCAGAATAGTCACACAAAAACTACCAAGTATAAAAGACAAAAGAATTTTATAAGCTAGGCCTGCGTCAGATTGGCGACCTGTCCAGTACCCTGCCCCTCAGTCTGCAGTAGCTGGGCTAGCCTCCCACACGACCCTGATAAGGATAAGCAAAAGAGGATGGATGGATAGTTCAACATCATCGTTTCAGTGAAGTGTTCATGCATGCATGCAGTTGCCGGCTAGCGCTCAGTGCCCCGCAGCCTCAGAGAAGATCTAAATTAGGAACAAATCTTTGATGCATTTACAGAAGAAACAACCAAAACAGTTTTGTGAGGATCTGTTGCTAAATGACACATTTTCTTTGATTAACCAGGAGGAAGTATGAGTGAGCATCTTTATGCATCATATACCAGTAAAAAAAGCTTATGCTTTTATCTCTTTCTGTTAATAAACGTGTTATATTCCACCTGCTAAACTCTCCCTCTGCTCTCGTCCTCTGCAGGACTGGGTTATGCCTCCATGGTGATTGTGTTTTTCTGTAACACCTACTACATCATGGTGCTGGCCTGGGGCTTCTACTACCTGATCAAGTCCTTCACCGCCACGCTCCCGTGGTCCTCCTGCAACAACGAGT